>NC_087255.1:27289700-27519700 GCF_037042905.1 Lytechinus pictus | reverse complement strand
TGTAAGGAACAGTATCATTGTCGTATCATTTTCTTTTGGTCAGATTGTGATTTACCATTACACCAACAACGGGGAAGGTGTGTGAAAAGACAGAGAGCGCGGAGAGGAGATGAGAGTTGGGACGAGGGAGTGATCGAAATGTGTGAGAGAGAGAGTAGGAGATGAGGGTATGTGTGGCCCGTGCAGTTAACTCTGAAGGAGATAAAGTGATATTATTTTACAGAAAGGGATATCCTGGCAAGTGACTATAGCTGCTTAATGTCTTGTCATCTCTCTTGCGTTCTTTTCCCGTAAATTCATTTGCGCAAAGGTTAATGCGTCTTGTGTGTAGGCCGACTTTCATTTTTTACTGCGGATGCTTTCATAATGGTTAAAGAGGAACTCCAGGCTGAAGTTACTATGAATTAAACAGATAAAGAAAATTCAGAAAAACAAAACACTGTAAATTTGATCATATTCGGACAAGGAATAACGAAGTTATGACATTTTTAAGTTTTGCATTTGTTCGTTGAAACAGTTCTAGGCATGTCTTCATGAATATTCAATGAGCAAATTGAAGATGTCATATCCCCACTTGTTCTTTTGTATTTTATTATATGAAATAAGGTTTATTCAATTTTTTTTCCCTCCAAAAACTAAAAAAAAATTGGATTGACTTTATCAATATTCATGACGACGTGCATTTAACTGTTTTCTCAAAATATTGCTCAACTTTAAGATTCAATTACTTGGTTATTTGTTATCAGATTTTGATGAAATTTTCAGCATTTTGCTTTGTGAAAATTACTCTATTTATTCAGATATAAATGTTTTCAGCCCGGAGTACCCCCTTTAACCCATGGAAAGCACTCACGTATAGTATGGCAGTATGTGCCCCTCAAGGGGACCCCCTTTCACGCATTGCCAGCAGTCCCCAAGTAAATAATTTTCACCCTTTTTCATTGACCAACCCGTTGTCCCCCGATCCTATGCCCCAGGCTCATTTCATGCGTTAGTTCTCGAAGACACCCACAAGAAACCCCATAATATAGGCGCCGCTTTTCAGACGGCGGTGGCGGCGTCGTCAACATTGAAATCTTAACCAAGGATAAGTTTTTGAAATATCATCATAACTTAGAAAGTGTTAGGAGTTGGGCAAAAAATGTTTTATCACAGGATGGCGCCATACATGTCGATGTATTATGAAGAGCTTCGATCATTGTCCAGTTGATTTTTTCCCCCGGAATGTTATGGTCGGATAGGACAAATCAAATAGACCCATATTTCATGTATACTACTGCAAGGAAAAACGAGTCCCCTATTTCAGTTCCTAATTTATAATTATGATTGCACTGGACACACCAAAGTCCCACAACCAAGAAAAATAAACGAGGGGAAAAGGAAAACAGGAAAAAAGTAGTGAATTGTGATGTCAAAACCTCAACTTAGATTTTCATTTTAAAAAAGGCAAACATTTTCGCTCGCTCGCTAGATACTGTTGCCCCATACACCATGTTGGTCCTCTTCAGTATTATTGGCTCATTTTGCTGAACTTTAACATAAAAGATGGTTGTGACAGCGATTTGGTTTTAGGTCTTTTTTTGTACCGATGTTTTGAGGTAGGTTGATCGTAGTGCCCACGTTGTGCTGATAAAGATGGCGCTCTTCAAGTACCACAGCTCCATGTATATTACATGAAACTGGAAAACTATGCATTCCATGACTCACAATGGTCGCTCTGGATTAAAAAAAATTAGTTTTAAGATCACCATGGTGTGATTTCTTTAAAATTAAGAATTAAAAAATGTAAAGCGTGAAAATACCGGGGGGCACTACTTCCGGACAGCCCCGCCCCTTTGCTGCATAATTATACTGCCAAGTTTTGTTTTAGATCAAGTATTTATTTTTTATCATTTTATGCAGATGATGATGCCGACGAGGACTACTTTTATTCTAATAGTCATAATAGTCATTACCACGAGCATCATCATCATTACATGCATCACTTTTGTCATTATCAGAATAATAAAAAAAATAATATTAGTTACAATTATTAAGCATTTAAAACTACTTTATTTTTCTAAGCGCTTTACATTGTAATTATTACTACCCTAGTCCTCGGACCCTCGCATGCCAGTATACAATGTATGCACTTTTTTCACTTCCTGGGAGCATTGTAAATGAACTATTTCATGGCAAACGTTGTTTGTAGTAAAACCTTTTCTCTCATTGTGTACACTCTCAATGCAACAATTTCAAGTAAGGGATTATGAAATAAAAAATAGTGTCTCATTTGCTTAACACTTGTGCTGTGCAAATATCTGTTTTGTAAAAATAAGCAAAACTAAATGCCATAGCATTCTCCTTTTAAAAACATTTTTCATAAGAGTTTATATTTCAATTATTTAAATTTGCGTTATATTTGTTTGGTATGTCTCTTTTTTTTTATTGGGGGTAGACTTCGGATATTTATTTGATTTTAGAAACATTTAGCTGAATTCAGAAACATGCATACATTGCATACAATAATTGCCACTGTCTACAACTGCTTCATCTACTCTCATCCCACAATGTCTGTCAGTACATCTTCAGTTTATATATTTATCATTTGGTCTAATAACCATTTAGCCCATTTTAGCTAAAGCTGGGGTAATGATAATAGCAGGGCCAGCTGGGGGACCAGTTTTCGGAACTGAAGTGTCTACCCTGGGTAAATTATACAATTATTATTATTATTATATTACTATTATTTCAAAAGCTTTGTTAAAGAGATTTCTTGTATCAAAGTATTTGTAAAAATCTCACCTGCACCCACACTCCCTCACTTCACTTGACCCTTTACCCTTCCTGTATTTCTTAACACTTCAAATAAGTATGTGACATCATGTTTTGTAGACCCGTGAAGTTTTCTCTACAATGGCTTTCATTTAGCTCCCTTGCCCTAGCTGCTATTCTCTCAAGCATTTTGCTTACAAAAGCTGGCCACTGCATTTTGTTTTATTTGTTATTGCTTACATGTATATGTATGTAAATTATTCTTCTATTATGTAATTGTCACAATTTCTAATTCTATCATTTATATTTGTATTTGTTTATATGCATTATGATTACTGTGATTCATGTATTGAATTATCAATAAATGCAGAAACACCTGCAAACCCCCCCCCCCCCCCCCAAAAAAAAAAAAAAAAAAATATCCACTTGGTCTAACACCACTTGTCCTATAGACTAACAAAGTGTGACGTCAGTTGCCATGGTGTCATGGCGGGCTGGTTCTAAACAGAGTCGCAGCTGACGATCGTCTGTACACATTTGTATGACTGGCTTGTCTGAAAAATAGGTTGCAAGCGATCAAATTCCAATAGCAGCCATTTTCTCCTATGAAAAACACATGCTTTTATTCGGCGGGTTCATTTGTTTAGAACCAGGCTGCCATGACACCATGGCAACTGACGCCATTGCTTCCATACTCTATTATAGTTGGATGCACTGTTTATGAACCAACTTTTCTTTTGAAAAAGTAAAAAGAAGTACTAGTATACGAAAATGAAATTAGACTCACTGGGCAATAGTCTAAATGATGAGACTAGTTGTTATTAGACCAAGTTTAGTACAGACCAAATTGACATAGTATACCAAATGGGTTTAGTGTAGCCAGTGTAGGATAAGACTATCTAAGAAATAGACCAACTGCTTGGCCAGGCAAGGCCCATATTCATGAAACCTGAATAAGTTTAGTTATCACCTAAGGCCACAGTACACAATAAGGCAATTACTAGACTAAGGTTTTATTAAATATGGGCCTCAAGTGTGTATAAGCCAAATAAACAACATGTAATATGACAAGTGAATTGTTATATAAATCTACCACAAATTTAATCAACACCTATCTGACACAGAACCACAAACATGAAACATACATGAATCATACTTGACATCAATAATCTGTTTTTACAGTTATCATTTCTTATTCTATACAAAGTTGTAGATGATATTAAACTATTTACAAGTGCACAATACTGGGTATTGAATTTCCAAAAAATAAATAAAACAATTCAATCAAATCCATAATTTGTTCATGTCAACCTAAAAAATTGCAATGTTACATATATAAATGTTACATATGTATACATATTTTAGGTAGGTCATATACAAATGAAAAGGTTTTTAACAAAAAATATCACTCACTTTTTATATTAATAAGAAATCAAAAAATTTATATGTAGCTTTAAATATAACAATGTTCCTTTTGAGGTATTCCTAAACACAAGTTTGGTATTTCAAAAGATTTTAACTCATAAACGCTCAGACCATTGGTAGACAAGAGTTTCAAAAACTTGTTTTTACCTTATGTTTAATATTTTACTGATGAAAATAAAATCTTGATAAAACTGCTATTAAAGTGAAAAACATGCATTTCTACCTTTTTGGCAATAATTTTACTGCTTGTACATGTATGTAAAATGGGGCTAGGACTATGCTTCAACTTAAACATTAAGTTGAAATACTGCCATGTTCCAACAAAATACCATGCATGTACATTACAAGAAATTTGCATCTGAAAAGCAATAACATTACCTATATTCCAAAATTAGGAATAAAACTGAGTATTACTCAGTATCGATTTCTTGAGTAATAGATATGATAAAGGGCAGGTAGTCTAGTAAGAGAGTAGTATGATTATTCCCTAGATTAATACAAGCCTTTTTAATAGTATAACATATCATAGTATTAGGCAACCACCACTGGTCTTTCTTCCCATTCAATTTCAAGACACAGGGAATAAATATTAAGTGTCAGTAAGACATAGAATTTTATATTACTGCTTGTCTGGGTTATTCAATTACCCAGTTTTATCATTTCATATTAACAAGTATGAACATGACATACTAATAATAATAATAATAATAAACAGTTCTTGTATAGCGCATATCACGATTATGAATAATGTCTCTATGCGCTTCCAAAGGACTTGGAAATTATTACCCCAGCTGTAGCTTGGCAGCCGTAATTACTAAGATTACAGCGCACACGCATTTCAAGGAGTAAATTCCTGCCAGGTACCCATTCACCTCACCTCACATGAAAGAAATTATGGTAAATGCTTCCATTAATCAGAAGGATTCAGAATAAGTACAGAAACCAGTTGAACTACATGTACATGTACATCCATAATGAATACAAGTACATTTTGTCTGATAAGTTTCTGGGCAATTATAAGCAGCTGGGAGGGAGTGTACATTCAGGAATTTATGAAAATCTGGAATTCTTGATTATTTTCTTTAGCAAAGTTGATATATCCAGAATATGAATTACAATGCTAATGTTAACAAATAGTAGTAGGTCCATGCAAATAGTAAGCTCAGTGGAGCTGTTACCTCTAAACAATGAGAATGGTTTTTGTTTACACTGTGTTACAAATGTGTGCACCCTGTGACAAATGTGGGCATTCATAATTTGAGTCATTCACAATATATATAATGTATTCAGTGTATGAAATCTGCACTCTCTGTGCAACACTCAATTTTGAAAATTATAATTCAACCTTTCTTGCCTCAGATCTATATAAGATTTCAGTGACAAATATACATCTTTATTCAACAGAAAAATCATAAGAAAGTAACGAGATTGCAATATTTAGTTTACTTTATAAATACATATATAACTTATCAGCATGTTTGTCTTCTTCTCTAATCCTGTATCATAACTCCCTGATTATAGGGTCACTATGAAAATTATGAAAACAATTTACACTTTAATATATGAATATACACTCTGTACAATAATGCATAAATAACATGCCATGCCAATTTGAAATTAACAGCTAATCAACAATTTAACACAGTTCATATCTAAAAGTTGTGGCAGCAGACAATGCTAATCCTTCTAAAATTATTTTTAAAATGAAATAACATAAAACTGTTTTAACAGTAAAGTTGAGTTGTTACACTTTGCAGTATACGTATATGTGCCCTTGGAAAGTGGTTCACCACCACTGTATTCATTATTGATTGATGTCAAAACAGGACGTAACTCACATTTTTTTCTAATTTGAGATTAAGGTACAGATATAATCAATAAACCCACAGATTCTGAATACCATAAAGTCTTAACTAAATCCAGCTTCCTATTGCCTGTAAAGGAAGATGCAAACTTTCACATCACATCTCAAAAGATTTGGTAGAATGCAGACATCACTTTCTCAATTTTTTTTTATAGTTAAGGCATCCTGTTTGTCAACAATCAATATTTTAGATATTGGAAAAATACCATTTGGAAAAAGATATCCCATGCAAAAGGACTTGTAGCGTAAAACCTGTAATTGATTGGTTATTGTCAACATTTCATAACTTGATACTAAGAAAGGAATCAGTCTAGAATCTTGATCTGCTGGGTTAGGTGAAATACAAATGCCAATCATGTGCAAAGAGTGAAGATATATGCCATAGATTGGAGAAATCAATGATTTCTACCAAAAGGTTAATTTTGTTTTAAATACCTTACAAAGTCAACTGTATTGTATCGTAACATAGCCTTGGGTTTGTAAACGTACAGCATAATCTGGTATGCAGACTGATTGAGTTTGCTTTACAGACTACGGTACACAACAACAGAATTTGTAAAGATTATTCAATACACAAAAATAGAAGCCATGCTAAGAGTCCACCCAAATATGAATAATCAAATTTGATTGATAGAAACAAAATAGTTCAGCCTTTAAAGCTGCAAGAATGAAATAAAACCAATTTTAATTCTTGAAAGTAAAAAATGCAATATACACACATTTGTTAGTATTTAGTGCATAATTTGACATTGAACAAGTGCTCTGAAGAGTAGAATAATAGTCTTAGTATGCTGGTGGTTATATATGTAAATGATCCGTTTTGTATTTTAGATACATGTAAATGCCTTCAATACGAAAAAGCATTGATCATACTAAAGCTCTTCCTAAACATGCTTGAGTCCTAATGAGTTGACATTTGGCACATTATACTTCATATCAACTCCAATGAGATTAGTATTCTCTGGCAAGTTAACCCTAAATGAGGTATGTCATACAATGATATTACAAATTATCAAAATATTGGTGACTTCCGAAGAATTTCCATCCAATCTGCGAAATGTAAGTTGACGAAATTTACATCAAATATTGTGCCTTTACACCTTATTTTTAATTTTTGTTTAGTCCTTCCTCATTAATTCCACTAATCCAGGCTGTTTTCTACTCTTGGCTTTATACTTGCATCATAATATATAACATGTTTGTACTTTGTACATTTCCTATTTATGCCAATCTGTTTGGAAATAAGAAATAGTTTTTTCATGATATAAACAGAGGGCAGAATTGTACCCCAAATCATAGAATAGACTAAAAGCTTGCTTCATGTTAACATACACACACAGTTTTTCATGTTGTTAAAGAGAATACAGTATATGGCTTTTCAGGTTTAGCTTCGGGGCCTGGGGACGCCGAACACAAAATCCTTTCCTACCTACAGTCAACGAATGCCCATGGATCTATATTAATGACTGGATGGCACAGTGGAAAAATAGAAAGAAGGGAAAAAGAAAGAACAACTCTGGTTTATGGCACTATTTTCAAAGAATCATTGTAAAGGTCAAGAACATGCTTTAGCTATGAATTGTGATTTCAAATAGGATATGTAATTAAACTAGAGTATCGTGAAATCAAATTTTTTACTCTACAATTTCTTTGGATTAGGATAAGAAAAGTGGTGACAATGATAAGGATATTTTTAATAAACTTTCTCTACATATATACAAGTATGTAACAATATTATTATATTTACAAGGTTGGCTCTTGTTAATGAATTTTTAGCATCTTCTAATTAATAATGGCAAAATCTTATACATGTATTTCCTGACAAATTATACTTATGCATTTAATACTTAATACATTACTTTTAGCTGAAATAAAAAATAATTTGTAGCCCTTCTGATAACTATTCAACAGATTTCATGATTGTTTTCTCTTTTTGGTAATTCAAAATGCAAGATGTTGACATTCATGTATATTTCTTGTACAATACTAACCTTCTTGTCTTATAATTAGTGAACCATCTATTTCACCAAGCCTTCAAAAACAGAGAATATCAACAAAAAATGAAGATTACATTGTGAAACGAGTCAAGAAAAGATTAATCAAATAAATAAATAACAAGAAAAAAAATATATAACCACAATTACGAATGGTATGCTTGTAACATACTCACAAAACTAATAAAGAACAGATATTACAGCTGTTCAGAGCCTAGTTGAAATCACAATTTCTTGCTAGGTCACCGAGGCATGGCATGCAAGAAATATTTCAATCTCAGAGGGAGTGGGGTACGTGTAATTAGGGTTCGTTAGGCCTACACTGTATAGATCTCATTTCTGATTTCAGGCCAAAATATGGAAGGTGTCTTTTAAGTATTGTTAGCTATACCGATACTTCATGCACGCATTCTCTTCCATAATGTATGTTCTTTAACTAGGAATCAAAATAAATGTATCACTTTTTTTCTGACTTCCAGAAAGAAATTGGAGGTTTCAACAGGGCAAGAACTCTACATTCAATCTAATCAAATCAAATTCAGAAAAAAAAGAGGAAAAGTTTGTAGCAGTATTGGTTAAATATTGATGAGTCCCACCACCTTACATGCATTTATGCATCAAATGAGTATACAACAATACAGAAAACTTTTATGGTTTCTAAGCAGAAAAATAACAGAAAAGCAGAATTACTCCAAGAAATATGAATATTTGAAATGTGCTACTTTTATAAAAATCTTCAGATTGGCGTTTTGGTCAATGGACTATATTTGTGACGATTATCCCACTTGTAAAAAAAAAGTTGATTATTTGATTTCTACTTTTTTCATAACCATCTTCATACTTGGTCATAGAAAGGTGTTCTAAAAATTAATAGACAATTTGATATCAATGGAGAAAATAGCCTAGCATTCTTTCAAATCTAGGGCCCTATAAACCAAAGCTGTGCATTTGATCATAGGGATATGTTTTTTTACAATTGATTAAATTGAACACCATGTACAATTAATCATACAAATTAACAATCAATCAATCCCTAGGGTGTGTGTATCAGGACCTAGATCAGCCCATCACCGCAGTAATTACATGGAATTTTTTTTTCTAATCAATTATTCTCTCATCTTCTGTCCAGTTTCAAACTTTAACAAGTTTGCAGCTTTTATATTAAAGATGCTTATATCTTCCTGCTCATTTTCAGAATAGTTACATGTACCTATCAAATTTGGATTTCCCACGATACTGCTTTAGTTACACTTTAGGGAAAAAAATGTTCTTTTAAAGCACTGAATAACAGAACAGAAACACAAAATCTGTAAAATGCCATAATCAGGTGATAAACACAATTTCATTGTAATGCAACCTCATTTTTAGCAGTCCAGATAAATAATGTATATACACCACATGAAAAGTAAAGAATTAATATGCCTTTGTTGATTATTAGTAAATACATTTATATATAATCAGACCTAAACCCAAAAACAAAATAAATTTGTTTCATTTATTTTCATTATGTTTGGCGCAATATGGGCATTAAAAGGAAAGTTCATTCTGACATTGACTTTGCTCAATATATAATTTATTCAATATTTATCAAAAGATAGGGGAAGATATAAGAGGAGACATATAAGAAATTATGTCTGATAAAACAGAAGTTAGTGTCCTTTGACAAATATTATTTCACTGAATTATATTTGAATCATCAGTAAATGGAAGGCTATTAGTGGTGAGCTGGGTGACGAAAAGAGATGCCATTTTGATTTTTGAATATGATTGACCACAAATTGAAATCGTAACTTTCCTTTCTACTCATCAAAATCGCTCAATTCTCACAAACTAGTTCCTCTTATCAATTCTGAAACATCTTTTGAGAGTAAGTCAATGTTCGGGTGATCTTTCCCTTTGAATTATACATCAGATTGATTTCCTTGGTTCATCCCAGCTCTTCACAAACAGAATCACATTATTTGACACCACAATTTATTTTAAGAAATTAATGTGGATAACGTAAATAAAGAAAGTGTGTGAATGGAGGGGTAGGTGGGAAAAGGTGCAGTGCGGGTTAGGGTGCAGGACATGAAGGTGGAAAGGATGTCGTTAAATCACCACACCTGGAACTCAAAATCGTCGTCTTGTCGGAATATTCTGAAGAAGATGAGGATTGTGATAAAGCTCCACGTGTTTCCAAACAGCACAAGGAGAAGGGCTTGGTATGTTAACTGTATCGAAATGAAGAAAATAAATAAGTGACAAAAGTTAAGTTATTCGAAAACCCTATAAAATATGTCCTAAATCCATGCATTCTCTAGTAAATCCAGAACAATATGATTGCGGAATTATTATAGGCCAGTAAGCATTTCATCAACATTTTTGTCTGACAACTTCCATAATTTTGATTGGCTGAGAACATTGTTACTATGGTAACTGTCAGATAAAATGGGACTTGTCAGATATAATGTCTGACAAATCCTTCCATGAAACGCTCCCTTGATTTAACAACAGAAACACACCTCCTCTTAATAATTGTGGCTTTCAGCTTTAGAAACAGTACATCAGAAATCATTTTCAATTTTACATCCAGAAAATACAAATATTACCATACACGTTGTGTTAAAAATATGCATTTTACCTGTCTGGTTATCTCTGTAAAAACAAAGTTGCATGCCCCCCCCCCCCCCCCACACAAAGCTACATTTCCCTTGTACAGGAGTAAATCTTATTGCCTAATATTTCTGACATCTTTCTGTTTCTTTTAAGCTCATAGCTGAAATAGGTACCATTGTTAAATATGCTGTATTTTGTGATATGCTTTGTACATAGATTTCCTGGTTCGGTAGGTAATGGACTCACCAGCTTACTACTGAATTATATCATTCCCAACTACTTTATACAGGGATCACCCGGTTCCAGTAGGTAATGGATTAACCTGTTGACTAATGAATTCTGTAATTTCCATAGGCTTTGTACAGGGATCACCCAGTTCCAGTAAGTAATGAGTTAACAGGTTGAATACTGAATTATGTAATTCCCAACAGCTTTGTATATACATGTAGGTATCACCGAGTTCCAGTAGGTAATGGGTTAAACCAGCTGACTACTCTCTTCTGTAATTCCCACATGGTTTGGACATAGATCATCTGGATATGGTAGGCATTGGGTTGTGCAAAAAAATCATACACCCCAAACCAGAGAGATATCAGAATACCTACCGTTCCAACATGCATTAGAACCATCGGTAAGCCATACGCTGACAGCACTATGCCGGAGGTTAAGAAGATACAAAGCTCTTGCAGAGCACTACTAGTAGCGTCCATGTTGTCTGACGTGGCTAATCGCTTGCTGATCAACATTGGGACTGGACAAAGGATGTAGAACACCAGGACAAACATGGGCCACCATACTCTGAAAAGGTCAAGTGATGAAAAAAAGAGTTATACATGTATCTTTGGCGTCACAGTCTTGTTAATATGCTGTTGGGTGAATGAGCTGTCATAAGTATTGTATTATAAATGGTCAGTTTTGAGATGAGGGTACTAATAAGTATGATTTTGGTATGTGAGCTCTGTTTCAGAGTGCGGGTGTTGTAAAGTGTCGTGCATGACATTTTCTTTCATGATCGAACTTATTGATATGCATGATGTTTGGCTTGACAGCATGTCGCCGCACTCTGTTTCATAGGCTTTTCCAAATGATTGTTGTGGTGAACGGTTCTTGTTCGACCTACCGTGAAATGAATGACATTGTTAAATATGGTGTTTTTTCTCTCCCATGTCTGTGATGTGTTGGGCAGGGACTTGTCTGAGTTATGAATTCTCGGTTGCTTGCGAAAGGTGGAGGTGGTGGTAGCAGATTGTCTTCCCGTGGTCATTGTACTAGTTTGAACTGAATTTCACTTTTATTAGTATCTTAACATAATTATTTACAGTATTTCATTATCATATTTTAGTACCGAAGTAACTGATATACCTGCAAACTTTGTGTATAGTTATCTAGTGTCATACACTCTGGAGGATGAGGTGCTGGTTTGGAGCTTTAGTGCTTGTAGAGTGGCTGCCCTTGTGGAGAGCTTTTTTTCTTTTTCTAAATGAAATTTTAACTTGAATCAAGGTGCCGTCGCTGTTTAGGTTCTTAGAGTGTTGAATAGTCACTTTGTCATCAGAGTGTGGATACTGCTGTTTTAAATATTCACATGCATTTTGCATCATGATATAGTAACTATAGGTTTTTTACTCTTGTTAAATCAGGACTTTGATGTAAAACAGCAATTCAGCTGATCTTTTTATCCTGTATAAATATTTTCTATTAAATAAATAAATAAATAAAAAGGATCCATATCAATAAACCATCATTTTGCTTTGGTATTATGTATACATGTACATGTAATTAATTACCTCCACTCTGTATATGTACCTTCAAAACAGTCCAAACACCATCTGCTCAACATTCAGAAGGTAAATTTTGCAGGTAATTCTTATTATAAATAGCCAATAGGAATTAGTACCACAAAAGTAATATGTCAAAAAACATCAATCACTGCACCAAGGGTTCTAAATTAGCGGTGCAAGTGGCACTTTTCGCTCATCAGGCCTTGCAAAGTGGGCATGCAAACTACCGTGAAAAAAAAGGTAAATATAAAGGTGTTTTCCATTTCTAATACAATGAATTGAATTTGCTCTTATGGTGTACATATACATGTATTTATACACTTTGAATAACTCCCATTTGACAACTGTATCCTCTTTTAGGTACCTTTCGCCAAACATTGGGCTAGATTATATTTTGTGTTTTCTAAGTTGATATTTGTACGCAGTGCTACATGTGGGGGGTGATATGCTTCCGAGCAACAGCTATTTATTATGCTTTTATCACCCCTGACCAGCATGTAGCACTGCTCCGTTCTGTATTATTTGTTTTTACCATGTATAATGTCATCTATGTTTGTATCATGATTTGGTCAAATAAATGATAATAATAATAAAAATAGTATGTAGAAAGTACATCAATAATACAAGTTTTGAGGCAGATTATAACTAGGAAGGTTTCATAATCAAAAGTTCATGGACCCACACTGTGACACATGTTGATGATTGGCGCAGTATACTGTACATGTAAATGCTACTTCCATTAACAAACATGGAATTTCAACAAAACCAACTGACAGCCCCTGCCCTACACCATAATTAACTGATAATCTTTACATACAAATGACGTGAAATGATATGAAATTCATCATGTATTTAACAGCTTTGGAAACATGCCATGTGCAAATAAACACATATTTTAACTTCAGAGAATGTTTACTTACTGTCCAAAACCAGGGATTGCACATGCAAGTACAATCATGAGAATTCCCATGGAGGCTGAGAAGGCTAAACCCACTAAGCTAAAAGTGAAAAGGAAAAAAAAAAGAAATATTTAATGAATTGAGGAGATACATATATCACCATAAGGTATTTAAAGTGTTACACACATGTACAGTAGGCCTATTTAGAGTCATGGATCAGTATCTGCAATATAAATACCCTTATTAGTCCGGTCTGTTAGCGTCAAAAATGCCCTACTTGTGGACACGGTGGACAAAAGCATGATTTTTTCTCCAGACCTTTGTTTATGTATAAGAATTAAGAATGGGGTATGCTCCAAAAAATCTGGCTGCAGGAACAGAGAAAAAATGGGTGAAAATGTCAGAATTTATGAGTTTAGATTTGTCTGATATATAGACTAGCGCTAGTGCAAAACTCAATAGCAGTGCATTATTTTGCATTGGATTAGTTCTTGAATTCAGACCCTTTTTGAACAGATCTTTTGTTTGTCCTCGCATCTCAATGCACCAAATATCTGAATGCAGATGCTAACCAAGCCAAAGGGTGGCAGTGGAGGGTGTTGAATGTTGGTGTGTATGTACATATTTTGGTCTTGGGGTAAAGATGTGCAAGACACATTTTTTTGCATGTGTTGGAAATTGTGTTGCCATGGTAACAGTGTATTACTGGCAAAATAAGGTAAAAATCTTGCAGTTAGAACTACTTCCTCTGTTTTTAACCGATTCTCATGAAATTTGGCGCACACATTGGTCTTGAGGTGAAGATGTCTAAGACACATTTTTGTGTGTCTTTCAGAAATCTTGTTGCCATGGTAACAACATATTATTTGTGAAAATTTGGAAAAAACTTACAATTCAAACTGCTTCATCAGTTTTCAATCAATTCTCATGAAATTTGGCACACACTTTGGTATTGAAGTAAAGATGTACAAGGCAATTTTTGTGTGTGTTTCAAAAATTGTGTTGCCATGGTAACAACATATTATATGGCAAAATTTAGGAAAAAATCTTGCAATTTGAACTACTTCATCATTTTTTTTGTTTTGAACCAATTCTCATGAAATAATTATGGCTCACACATTGGCCTTGAGGTAAAGATGTGCAAGAACCTTTTTTTTTGCATTTGTCAGAAAGTGCATTGCCTTGGTAACCATATATAGCCAGAAATATGGGGAAAACTCACTGTGGATCTATTTCTCAGTTTTCAGCCTGTGCTCATAAAAGTTGACACAAATATTTATTTTGGGTAAAGATTCATATTCAGTGTTAAAAGGAAATCCAGCCTTGGTCATAATGTTGTGTGCATGGAAAAGAAGAAAAATAAGAATGGTGAAAGTTTGAAAGAAATCGGACAAGCAAAATAAAGTCATGGCTGCTTTAAAATTAATATCCCCAAGGCTACTAGTACATGTATGTAGAATTCAAATTGGGTAAGTAAATTATGACAAGGGGTGAGGCTGCAAGGATAACTTTCCCATAAGACTAGTACTTAGTTATCAAGATTTTTGGTTTTCTCCTAAATCCCTATTCCATTGGGGGCATAATATAAACCTGGTAGTATAATATTTTATGTCCTCATGAAAGAAAGATATAATTTGAAGTAAAACTTTTGAAAAAAAGAAATTTTAGCCAATTAATTATTCCAGTACATGGAAGAGTGGTCCTTGCCTTACATCACTATGACATCACATATGCTGTCAATTTGAAGTCTTCATGGGTATAGTGATTACCAATGTTTACAACTTTTATATTCACAACTTTCTTATGGTTTGTCCGATATTGATCAAACTTTGACCTATAAACTTGTCTGATTTTTCATTTTCCTCTAAAAACAAGTGTTTATTTGGGTCGGATTCCCCTTTATAACGTCATATAATAGCGCAGGGTATTAATCACCTTTAAAATTATTTGTAGGTTCTTTTTGGGGGGCGGAGAAGGTCCTTAAAACTGACAACATAAAAATACAGAAGGTTAAAGGCCATGACCATTAGGAATTTAAACAGTCTTAAAAAAACACCCCTTTAATTTTTTTTTTTTTTTTTTTTTTTTGGGGGGGCTTTAGAAAATTGCCACATAAAGAGTAAAAGGAAATTATTATGACTAGGAACTTAACCCCCCCCAAAAAAAAAAAGGAGGGGGGGAGAAAAATCCTTTACACTTCAGCGTATTTATTTAAAGCCTAAAACATTCTGCTTTGAAAAAAAAATGTTTCCGGTGTCCAATTAATCAATGTTTTATTTATCTTCATCTACTCAGTCTTTGTTCATTTCAGTTCCTACTCTGACTGTCTTTCATCACTCTTTGCACTTTTGAGCTTTAACATACCTTCTTGTTTTGTTTCCTCTCCCCCTCCCCCCCCCCCGCCCCTCTTTGTCTTCCTGTCTAAGTACATTTTTCTTTGCTATTTTAATTCATTATTATCTAGCAACAATTATTCCATTATGTATGCTTACACCTACACCGAAATATAATAGCATGACATTTATTTTTTGTTCTTCATAATCTTTTAAAATCCAGTTTGGCTACACTCTGTCGATACTATTAGCGATATTTAATGTCTAGTTTAAAGAATTGAATAAATTACTGTCATGATATTATATTTTGGTGAAGGTACATCAAATTCATATAAACAAGGTTGCAGCATTCAGAATGGAATAACTGTTGCTTGACATTTCCGAAAATCCTCTGTGAAAATTTTAGTTTTATCACTGAGTTTTCCCATTCCTGCAGTAACCACCATCTGAAAGGGATATGACTAGAATATAATTATATGTAGAGAAATAAAAAAGTTTCTCTACATATAATTATATTCTAGTCATATTCCTTACGTAAAGTTTGTCTTTACTCCAATGGAAAATTATTTGCATTTGTTTTTATGACAGTCAGAGTTTGCATCCAACAATTTTGCTTCTGAAACATAATATTCATTTTTTGACAATGGGAGATGTAGGATGTATAAAGCAGGGGCTGTCACAGAAATATACTGAAAAATTAAATGAAAGAAAATATAAGGCTAAAATCTATTGTGCACATATGTGTTTTTGTATATATTTATATTTCTATCAATATTATGATTATGACATGATTAAAGGTACACTTTAAAATATGTCATAAAAAATATACTTGGAGAGAGAGAGGAAACAGAAGGAGATGGTATGGTGAAGCTCAAAATCAAGAGTGATTTAAAAGTTAAAAAGAAAGAGTAGGAACGGAATATCATGGACCTACTACACATATGAATATGAATAAAAAACTGAGTATGATAATATAAATAAACAATGGTTAATTGGGTACCGTAAACAATTTTTTTATCAAATCAGAATGCATTAAACTTCAAATGAATGAAGTGCAAAGGACTCTTCTTACCTTTTAGGGGGGGGGGGGCATTTTCTGCTAATAAATATATCAGCCCCCTATTTTTCGGGGGAGATTAAGTTCCTAGTCATAATCCTTTAACTTTTATGAGGTCATTTTCTAAAGACCCCCCACAAAAAAGAGTAATGTCTAGCTTTAAAAATGCAAAGACCCCTGAGGGGCAAAGGTGTAGACTGGTTTGAGCATGGGGAGGTAGAACTACAAGTGATATGGGGAGGGGTGAACATCTTGGGGAGGTGGAACTAAGGTTTGGAAAATCAGCTTTTGAAAGTAGAAGGGGTGCATATTTCGTTTTGCTTGCCAGTGTTGGAACTCCTCTGCCTCAGCGGAAGGTTTCACATTCACCCAGTGTACCTCAAGCCTATGCCTTGAGAGAATGTGTTTTTTAAGAGTGTTTATCATTTTTATGTTTCTAATGGCCAGCACCTTTAACCTTTATTTTGATGTCAGATTTTAAGGACCAATCCCGCCCCTCCCCCCCCTAAACCTAGAAATATTAATGAAGGTGATTAATACCCCCACACTCTGGCGTGAACATTTTAATGCACAGAAGACATTTAGAATTTGATATGAATCTTTACCCCAAGATGAATATTTTTTTCAAACTTTGATGAGCACTGACTAAAAACAGGGGAAGTAGTTTGATCCACAATGAGTTTTCCTGCATTTCTGGCTATCATAATGTGGCTACCCTGGCAATGCACTCTCTGACAAATGCAAAAAAAAAGGTTCTTGCTCATCTTTACCCCAAGGCCAATGTGTGCGCCAAATATCACGAGAATTGGTTCTAAACTATTGAAGTAGTTCAAATTGCAAGTTTTTTTTACCTAAATCTTGCCATATATGTTGTTACCATGGCAACACAATTTCTGAAACACACACAAAAAGTTCCTTGTTCATCTTTACTTCAATACCAAGATGTGTGCCAAATTTCATGAGAATTGATTGAAAACTGATGAAGCAGGTTGAATTGTAAGTTTTTTCCCAATTTTCACCATATGATATGTTGTTACCATGGCAACAAGATTTCTGAAAGACACACAAAAATGTGTCTTAGACATCTTCACCTCAAGACCAATGTGTGCGCCAAATTTCATGAGAATCGGTTAAAAACAGAGGAAGTAGTTCTAACTGCAAGATTTTTACCTTATTTTGCCAGTAATACACTGTTACCATGGCAACACAATTTCCAACACATGCAAAAAAATGTGTCTTGCACATCTTTACCCCAAGACCAAAATATGTACATACACACCAACATTCAACACCCTCCACTGCCACCCTTTGGCTTGGTTAGCATCTGCATTCAGATATTTGGTGCATTGAGATGCGAGGACAAACAAAAGATCTGTTCAAAAAGGGTCTGAATTCAAGAACTAATCCAATGCAAAATAATGCACTGCTATTGAGTTTTGCACTAGCGCTAGTCTATATATCAGACAAATCTAAACTCATAAATTCTGACATTTTCACCCATTTTTTCTCTGTTCCTGCAGCCAGATTTTTTGGAGCATACCCCATTCTTAATTCTTATACATAAACAAAGGTCTGGAGAAAAAATCACGCTTTTGTCCACCGTGTCCACATAATTTCGCTAACAGACCAGACTATATCAACAACCTTGCTTTTAGCCCCCCCCCCCCCCCACTGGTTACTCCTGCATATTATTCATCAAGTATGCATCATATACAAACTACAGTACATGTACTTGAATTCATTTATTCAAACTATCAATTACAGCTAAATCTCATACATACTCTCCACTTATTCACTGAATAATTGTGGAAATTGATAAAATCAAATCAAATAAAGAAGTATTATTGTTTTGATATTATTACAATACTCACTAAAAACACATGACCTAATCCTCTTTATAATTTCATTTATTGATTTAACTTTTCCATCCTTTCAACATTTATGAAATGTACAATGTTCTATACGAAGGTACAATATTCAATTTAGCTCAATTAGCTCATAGCCTAAGATCATCACACCAGCAACTTCTCAAGACTCCCAAGACACGTGTAGCATATGGTGCGCGATCTTTCTCTGCCTCAGCACCTTCTCTCTGGAATAATTTGCCGTTAAATTTAAGAATTTTACCATCACTGGAGACCTTCAAATCTAAACTGAAGTCTTATCTTTTCTAACAGTATTAGTTATTGGCACTTTGACACTCATCCAAACTTTCTCTTTCTTTTTCTTGTGCACCTCAGAATAGAATATTTCTAGATAGATGGTGCTATATAAATGCCTATTATTATTATTGTTAATTTGTAAACAATCATATTCATCAACCATTAAGATCTATTCAAGCCACACGACAAGTGAATTATTTTCAAACCTTTCAACAAAGAATACATTAGACACAAATATCACAATTAAAGAGAGATTCAATTTACAGGATAGATGATTAAACACAAACATTGTGAGCTTCCTTTTTTAAATTTGAATTCTTCCTGAAATTTACATATCAATTGCTTCCATGTAAGAAATGGTTGTGATAATGGTGTGGAATATTTTACCCTCGTTACCCCCAAAGTTTCCAAAACCTGGGGGGAAGATCATTTGTTCACTCATCCTCCCAACATTAAACAGTGCTTGACCTCTGAAACTTTCAAACAATACCTTAAAACGTTTCTCTTCATTTCTTCTTAATTTCTTTTATAATTTCCTAAAAAGCACCTTGAGCACTCTACAGAGTGGATTTGGCGTGATATAAGTCTAATTATTATTATTATATTTGAACACACAAAGCATCCAGAGACACTCATGACACTAGCCTGACAAATATTACTTAATTAGAAATGAAAGAAGTATGAAATGAACTTACCCTGTGATTTGCCCAGAATTTGAATTGCAGTCCATTGCAAGTTTGATGAGGATGATTCAAATGAGAGGCGAAAAGGAAAAGAAAAAAATTGAATCAATCATCAGCAAAAACTGTTGACAAACTTAAGCCTACTTTTTGGCACTACTGTGACTGTCTCTTCATAGAAGACTAATGCTGTAGAAAGTATTCATCAAACTTAAAAAAGAAGTGAGTCATTCCTTTCTGTCTTCCAGTTTCACCTTTCAGAATCTGTAACTAAGTGTTGAACATACATATGATAAAGTGTTTTATTTCTGCCATGTGCATAAATACATGAACAAGCACAGGACATGCTTGATTTGGGAAAGCATGCATGAAATATTCCTCAGCTCTGATTCAATAATACAGGTATACTTGAATTACAGACTTATTAAAATTTCATTTTTAGTAACTGTTGCTGGTAGTCTCAACTTCTATAGATTGAGCTCAAGATAGATCGTTCCCTGGCATCGTAAGGCATATCCTGTGTATCATTATAAAAACTACAGTATAAATTGGCTATAAATTTCGTTTTTTTTACAAAGGACTACATGTGTGGGCCAAAATATAGGAAAACAAGCACTTTAAGAACTCATTTGCTTTGACTTGTTTTAATACATTACCCACTGAGCATGTTTTATTTTGAAATTTTGTTCTTTTTTTCTTTAAAAGGAGTCTCATTATTTTTCCTTAGCTACAATTGTATACAATGTACAATATCATCTATCAAGATTGATTATTAAATCTTAAATCTTTGACATAGGAAAAAAAAATCTGTATTTAATACAACTGCCATACCCTTCTATTTTTCTGTCAAGATTGTATTTAAAACTGCAAATCGTATTTCTGACTAATTTGTTAACTTTAAGTTCTGATTCGATGTGGAGCTCATTCTTTATAGAAAATTAAAGTACCGTATTTTATATTATCAGTGAAAAAATAATCTAGAAATATTTGTATATGACAATATCAATTCTCTTGTTTCCATCACCATGTTAAGTTCTTGTTTAGTAAAAGATAAACTAAATAAATAATATTGAAATTTCTTGTTTTTGATGAATCTTAGAATCTCAAATGGGTTTCATTTTAAAGATACATTCCCCCTATTTTATTCAGTTGATATTTCAATTCAATTCAATACGATATAGGTGAATCCAAGGGCCCTTGGGAGGTAAGAACCCCCCTCCCCAGGGTGACCAGATTTCACAAAATGAAATACGGGACAATCGACAAAGCACGCTGCACGAGCGGATCGACCGAGCCAGGTCTTAATAAAAAAAAGATCAACAAAGAACGATACACAGTGCATTAGACTTGTGAAAAAATTATAAAGAATTGGAAGGGAGGGTGAACGAAAGAATGAAGGAGAGAAAGAAAAAAAAAGGAAAAAATAATGAAGGGGAAAGTGAAGGAAAAAATTAAAAGAAAGTTAGAAAGAAGGATGAAAGAATGAATAAAAGGGAGAAAAAAGGTTCCGTCATTCTTTGAAATGAATATAGAAAGAAAGAAAAAGATAGGAAGGGAAGATGAATAAATGTGTGAAAGAAAAAATAAGAGAGAAAGGAAAAAAGAAAGATATAAGAAAAAAGGAGGAAAGAATGAAGGAAAGAAAAAAAATTCCTTCATTCTTTGAAAGAAAAAACAAGCAAAGAGAGAAGAAAAACAGGAAGGGAGGAAGGAAGGAATTAAGGGAAAGAAAGAATAAGGGAAAAGAATTAAGAAGGAAAAAATAAAATAAAGAATGAAAGAAAGGATGAAAGAGAGGGAGGAAAGAATGAAGTGAGAGAATGAAAAAAAAATAATAATGGAAGGAGAGAAAGAACAAAAAGCAAAAGGAAGAAGGAAGCAGAGAAAAGTTTAAGGAAAGAAAGAATGAAAGAAATAAAAAAGGAAATTTAAAAAAGAAGGAAAGCCAAAGAAAAATGAACAGAGAGAGAGAGAAATGATCAGGAAAGAAAGATAGGAAATAAAGATAGATGGAACAAAAAAGGGCAAGCAGGATGAAGAAAGAAGGATTGAAAAGAAGGATGAAGAAAGAAGGATTGAAAAGAAAGAAAGAGGAAAAAAGTTCAAACTTCAAGCAAAAAAAAATCTAACAAAAATCATAATTATATTTGGTAATTTTTTTAATATATTCTTAAAATTTTAAAGAACTAAAATGTTTTAGAAATGAATTAGAAGACATCGTGGCATCATACACATCTCTCCCATCCCATTACAAGTTCGCAGCGCCGCCACAACTAGATCTAGCTATGAAAACTCAATAACTTGTTCCTCAATTACATCTCCAAATCAGTATTCTGAGAATCCATAATATAACAATAAAAATTTCCCGCCGATTTTATTATAATTTTGGTGGAAAATCATGTGAGATTGTTTGTACCATTGAGAATCTGCTCCAATCCCCACACAGGCAGGAGGCCATATTGGGTTAAGCAAGAAAACCACCGCAGCCACTTGCAAAAGTTTACAGTTATCAATTTCATTGTTGTCTCTGCTTTGTCATCTGTTTATTATTTTGATGAAAATTCGTCACTTTTAAATATATTAACTATATTTTGTTCAATATTCTGAAATACGGGACAAATAGGCGTCCTGGGAAGGATTGTCGGGACGCCGGGACAAAGGAGCAAAATACGGGACGATCCCGGGAAATACGGGACGTCTGGTCACCCTGCCCCTCTTTTTATTGGCGATTCGGTCAACACTCACTACCAATCAGCTATTTTTAACTCACTATTACCTGTAAAATCAGAGAACAAATAAATTCAGTGGACCGAATCTAGTTCTCTGGTTTTAAAGGTAAGAGTGAGTTAAAGATAGCTGACTGGTAGGGTTACTAATGATGTAAATTCAGTGGGGCATTTGGTAAGCAGCCCCCTCCCCCAAATTTCTATTTTGGATTTTTCTTGTCCACAATTACATAGGCGGATCCGTATTGAATTAAAATGACACCTCAACCCCCCAAAAAAATAGGTATAGGGGCTTCCACCCCAAAAGCCTTATGTTGCAGATTTGGGAAGTATACAGTAGCCCCTAATCCCCCCCCCAAAAAAAAAATGCTTTGCCTTAGTGCCTTCGCCCAAGGCTCCCACCGCTAGATTCGCCTTTGACCATATACATGTATGTTGAATCAACTGAACAAGAAAAATGGGGGAAAAGGGGAGTGGGCTTGTTGCATTCAATTGAAATTAAAAAGAAAAAAAGAAAAATACCATGGAATTTCTCATTCAATAATTTCCTCAACATGACCATAATGTTTATAAAAATTTTAGCCATCAATCACATTATCAAAATCTTCAAAACAAAATATATAGATTCAAAATAAAAAAAAGAATGAGGGGGGTGCTGTGTTGACTTGAAATATCAACTGATAAGAAAAAAATATCCTTTGACATTTATTACCACATATAAAGTAATTCCCCGAAGTTGTGACATGCCACACGTCCCTATTAATACTTTAGGAAAGTTACAAATTATTGCAGTTTTACAACCCTGGGGGCCGTTTCATAAAGCTGTTCATACATGTAAGTTAAGAGCGACTTTAAGAAGAACTGGTGAACCTTTCTTACACGCTTAACCATAGCCAATGAATATACCATTTAACACAAGAAAGGATCAGCAGTCGTTCTTAACTTACGAACAGCTTTATGAAACACCCACCAGGGGGGCGTTTCATCAACATTTTCGTCCGACAAGTTGTCAGATCTGACAACTTTCCTTGATAATGATTGGCTGAGAGTCAATGTTACCATAGAAGCTGTCGGATAAAACAGTACTTGTCGGATAAAACGTCCGACAAGTCCTTTCATGAAACGCTCCCCATAGTCCGGGTTATAATTGAGCAAGGTGCCACAAGAAAAAGGAGAAATTTTCATATAGTGCTTCTAGACCAGTTTTTTACGCTGAATATGAATATATGAGGTAACCAGGCTGTATCCTGAAAATTAACCCGTGAGGGCGCTTTTTTCAAAATGGCCGCCAAATTTTCAGAACATTTGAATTTTCGTACATAGATTTTGACATAAATATTCCATTGCCACAAAATTAGTGTCATATGAAAGACAAATAAATTTTCTACAATTTGGTACTATTTATAGGGGATAAGTAGGTCATTTGGCTGAGATTTTAAGTAGAAAACTGCATTTTTTGTCATTTTTTCCCAAGAATTGAAAATTTTGCAAATACATGATTTTACATAGTTCTGAAAAAAATGAATGAATTACCTTGAAATGTTCCAGAAAACTTTATTGATATACTATTATCATGTGGATGAAATTCCAACTCTGTATCATTCTTCTTAGCAAATTTATAAGGTATCAAACTTGAATACTTCAATTTCAGAAATGTCGCTTTTTGTATGCATTTCCATAGACTAATACGTATAACATGTACTGTACATGTATAATATGTATAATGTATAGTTTAATAATTTTTAAATGCAATTATCTCTGCTTTTTAACCACTTGGAGAGTTAAGAGTAGGCTTTTCTCTATCAGCTACATAAAACAAAATGTTGGCACATCAAGGCCTGACCCCCTCATGGGATGGGGGTGTCGAAGTCACCCCCCCCCCCCTTGCCCTTGGCTATATCATGTTGTTGTATATTGCCTATTTGTTGGAAAAATCACTGTTTTTTGGAGCACCCATTGAAGCAAAAACAGGCATTTCTGCTATACAGTACAGTCACTTTGAATGCTTTGAAACCACTTGGAGAGGAAAGAGTATATAGCCTTTGTTCTACCAGCTACATACAAAGTGGCACATCGAAGCCTACCCCTCTCGGGGGGGGGGGGGGTTTGCTTAATATTGCCAATTTATTTGAAAATTCACAATTTTGGACCCAACATTGAGGCCAAAAATCGTTTGTGCTTTGTTGTACACCCCATTTTATTGATTTGAAACCACTTAGAGAGGAAAGAATAGAGTTTGTTCTACCAGCTAAATATAAATAGGCACTGGCACATTGAACCCTAGCCCTCTCATGGGCTGTCTAAGTCACCCCCCCCCCCCCTCTATATCATGTATATTGCTGATTTATTGGATATTTCACCATTTTGGATCACCCATTCAGGCAAAAGAGCGTTCCTACTATAATTATAGTACAGCCAATTTTATTTTCTTGCAATGACTTGGAGAGGAAAGATTAGGCTTTGCTCTATCAGCTACATATCAAGAAGTGTTGGCAAATCAAAGTCTATCCCCTTCAGAATGTTCAGGGGGCTGTAGAATTTACCCCACCAATTTTCGGTAATTGACTATCTATTGGACAGTCACAATTTGCATCACCCATTGAGGCAAAGGGCGTTTCTACTATATAGTACAGCAAATTTCTTTTCTAACAATGACTTGGAGAGGAAAGAGTAGGCTTTGCTCTATCAGCTACATATAAAGAAGTGTTGGCAAATCAAAGCGTATCTCCTTCAAGCGGCTGTAGAAGTTACCCCACTAATTTTCGGTTTTTGGCTATTTGTTGAAAAGTCACCATTTTGGAGCCCCCATTGAAGCAAAAAGGCGTCTCTGATATATAGTTCTGCCACTTTTATTGCCTTGAAACCACTTGGAGAGGAAAGAATAGGCTTTGCTCTATCAGCTACATAATTTTGTGCTGGCAAATAAAAGCCTACCCCCTTCTGGGGGCTGTCGAAATCACCCCCTCACCCCTTTGCGTTTTTACCTATTTATTGGAAATTCACCTTTTTTGAGCCCCCATTGAGGTAAAAAGACATCTCTGATATAAAGTTCTGCCACTTTTACTGCCTTGAAACCAATTAAGGAGGAAAGAATATGCTTTGCTCTACAAAGAAATGCTGGCACATTGAAGCTTACCTATCTTGGCGGCTGTCAAATCACCCCACCCCTCTTGCATTATTGCCTAATTTTTTGAAAATTCACAATTTTTGAGCCCCCATTGAGGCGATATGCACTTCTGCTGTATAAAACACCCAATTTCATTTTCTTGAAACCGCTTGGAGAAGAAAGAGTAGGTTCCCATCTTTCAGCTATATATAACGAATTGCTGCCATATCGAAGCCTGACCCACTTCAGGGGACTATATAGATGTTACCCCACCCTTTTTACGATTTTTTCCAATTCATTGGAAAACTCGCCATTTTGGAGCCCCATTGAGGCAAAAAAGTGTTTCTGGTATATAGTAGAGCCACTTCTTTATATGTAGCTGTTAGAGGAAAGCCTACTCTTTCCTCTCCAAGTAGTTTCAAGGCGGTAATAGTGGTAGAACTATATATCAGAACCGCCTTTTTGCCTCAATGGGGGCTCCAAAATGGTGAATTTTCCAATAAATAAGCAATAGTGAAAAAGGGGTGGGGTGATTTCAACAGCCCTCTGATGGGGATAGGCTTTTATTTGCGAGCATGTAGCTGCTAAAGCAAAGCCTATTTTTTCTCTCCAAGAGTTTTCAAGGGTGAAAAAAGGCAGAAACATAATCAGAAATGACTTTCTGCCCCAATGGGGGCTCCAAAGTGGTGATTTTTTCAATAAATAGGCAATAATGCAAAAGGGATGGGTGATTTCGACAGCCTCCTGCTGTTTGCCTGCACTTCTTTAAATGTGGCTGATACAGCAAAACCTATTCTTTCCTCCCTAAGTGGTTTCAAGGATTTAAAAGTGGCAGAACTATATATCAGAAACGCCTTTTTTCCTCAATGGAGGCTCCAAAATGGTGAATTTCAGGGGGGGGGGGGTAATTTCGACAGTCCCCTAAAGGGAGTAGGCTTTTATTTGCCAGCACATCTTTTTATGTAGCTGATAAAGCAAAACCTATTCTTTACTCCCTAAGTGGTTTCAAGGCAGTAATAGTGGCAGAACTATATCAGAAATGCCGTTTTGCCTAAATGGGGGCTCCAAAATGGTGAATTTTCCAATAAATAGGCAATAATGCAAAAGGGGTGGGGTGATTTCAACAGCCTCCCGGAGGGGGTAGGCTTTTATTTGCCAGCACTTCTTTATATGTGGCTGATAAAGCAAATCTTATTCTTTCCTCCCTAAGTGGTTTCAAGGCAGTAAAAGTGGCAGAACTATATCAGAAACGCCTTTTTGCCTAAATGGGGGCTCCAAAATTGTGAATTTTTCAATAAATATGCTATAATGCAAAAGGGATGGGGTGATTTCAACATCATCCCGGAAGGGGTAGGCTTTTCTTTGCCAGCACTTGTTTATATGCAGCTGATAGAGCAAAGCCTACTCTTTCCTCTCCAAGTCATTGCAAGAAAATGAAATTGGCTATATAGTAGAAACGCACTTTTGCCTCAATGGGTGATTCAAAATGGTGTAATTTCCAATAAATAGGCAATATACATGATATAGAGGGGGAGGGGTTGACTTAGACAGCCCCTGAGAGGGATATTTTTCGATGTGCCAGCGCTTCTTAATAATTTGTAGCTGATAGAGCAAAGCCTACGCTTTTCTCTCAAAGTAATTGCAAGAAAATAAAATTGGCTGTATGATATAGAAACGCCCTTATGCCTCAATGGGTGATCCAAAATGGTGAAATTTCCAATAAATAGGCAACATACAAGATATAGAGGAGGGGGTGACTTAGACAGCAGGGTTCGATGTGCTAGCGCTAATTTATGTAGCTGGTAGAACAAACTCTACTCTCTCAAATTAATCCACCCCATGAGAGTGTTAGGCCTCGATGTGCCAACCTCAATGTTGGGTCCAAAATGGTGAATTTCCAAATACATTGGCAATAAGCAAAAAGGGGGGGGGGGTGACTTCCCCAGCGCCCTCCCCCCCCCCCCCCCGAGAGGGGTTGGCTTCGATGTACGTGCCACTTCTTTTGATATAGCTGGTAGAACAAACATGACAAAGCTTACTCTTTTCCTCTCCAAGTGGTTTTAAAGTAATTAAAGTGGCTGTACTGTATAGCAGAAATGCCTTTTGCCTCAATGGGTGCTTCAAAAAATAGTGATTTTCCAATAAATAGGCAATATACAACAACATGATATAGCCAAAGGGGGTGGGGGGGGGGCTTCGACACCCCCACCCATTAGGCCTCGATGTGCCAACATTTTGTTTTATGTAGCTGATAGAGAAAAGCCTACTCTTAACTCTCCAAGTGGTTAAAAAGCGGAGATAATGGCATTTAAATTTTATTAAACTATACATTATACATATTATACATGTACATGTACAGTACATGTTATACGTATTAGTCTATGGAAATGCATACAAAAAGCGACATTTCTGAAATTGAAGTATTCAAGTTTGATACCTTATAAATTTGCTAAGAAGAATGATACAGAGTTGGAATTTCATCCACATGATAATAGTATATCAATAAAGTTTTCTGGAACATTTCAAGGTAATTCATTCATTTTTCTCAGAATTATGTAAAATCATGTATTTGCAAAATTTTCAATTCTTGGGAAAAAATGACAAAAAATGCAGTTTTCTACTTAAAATCTCAGCCAAATGACCTACTTATCCCCTATAAATAGTACCAAATTGTAGAAAATTTATTTGTCTTTCATATGACACTAATTTTGTGGCAATGGAATATTTATGTCAAAATCTATGTACGAAAATTCAAATGTTCTGAAAATTTGGCGGCCATTTTGAAAAAAGCGCCCTCACGGGTTAATTTTCAGGATACAGCCTGGTTACCTCATATATTCATATTCAGCGTAAAAAACTGGTCTAGAAGCACTATATGAAAATTTCTCCTTTTTCTTGTGGCACCTTGCTCAATTATAACCCGGACTACCAGGTTATGCATTTTTTGTTTTGGATGGTGAAATATTTAACATGTTAAAGGTCGGTCCCAAGCCCAGATGTAAATAACCAAATCTGCTGGATACACAAATTCTTAAACCTCAGTCGCACACACACACACATACAGTACACACCCATACCTCAATATGTGATCATGATGACCAGAATATGGACTGACATGACCAAGTCTTGAGTATTTATTATATTATAAGCCCTTGGCCTCATAGAAAATATACAGCAAAGAAAAGACTCTGATTGAAACTTAAAGTTGAACAACAAGTCAATGACAAATGTAAAATGTTAGTTGAGATCCGACTGATTGATACCAATATTTGTTCCCCAAAATGACGCGAGTGTCAGTCAATAGCATTTCAAAAAGCCGCTATTAAAGAGATGGTCCAGGCTGGAGATATTTACATCTCAATAAATACCTAAATTCACAAAACAAAATTGGATCAAAATCGGATAACAAATAACGAAGTTATTGAATTAAAGATTTGCGTTATTCCAGTGAAAAAGTTCTAGGCATGTCTTTATGAATATTCATTAGGCGGGCTGATGATGTCATATCCTCACTTGTTCTTTTGTATTTTATTATATGAATTTAGGTGTATTCTAAATTTTTCTACCAAGAACTAAAACAATTGGATTGACAACTGATTGGGTGCATTAGTTATTTATTGCCGCAACCTATTTCATCATAACGGAGACACATCATGTCATCATTTACACATCACGTGTATTATAAAAAAATGAAACATTTATTATTTCACGTAATATTAATAACATAAGAAAAAGATTAAGTGGGGATGTGACATCATCAGCCCACCTAATTAATATTCATGACGATATTGTGCATACAACTGATTTCACAAAATATTGATAAACTTTAAAATTCAATATCTTTGTCATTTATTATCTGATTTCGATAAAATTTTCAGCATTTTGCTCTATTTTAGATAAAATATTTTTAGCCCGGACCATCCCTTTAATAGGGAGACCGCAAGATTTTTCTATCACATTAACCACTTCATTAAAGTGTCTGATTTTTTCAGATCTTGATGAAAATAGTGCAAAACAGAAATCTCCCAAATTTCATAGTAATCCATGAATCAGTTTTTGAGTAATCATCAAATGAATTTCGAATTAAATTCAGCCAAATGCTCCCAATAGGCTCTGTACTACAGTCAACATACACACAGCCAGGGTGCTACATAATTTTTTTGAAGCACTTGCCCAGTCGGGCAAGTAAATTTTCAAATAGTTGGAAAATACTTGCCCGAATATAGATTTCACTTGCCCGAAAAAATCCTTCAAAACAAAGTTTTATTGCTTCAAAACAAGTTATAGCCTTATAATTTTACATACCATACCATTGACGGTTTAAAAATACATTTTTCAACATGACTACTGATGTACCTTGTACATGCAGTTGTATTTATTTTTTTTAATGATTTTTATCTTGAATATCATGACAAAATAAATGGTAAATATGCTCTTTAATTAATTTCCTAATCTCATATATTTTGGAGGGGACTAGGACACACAATAAAAAAAGGGGAAATCACTGAAAATAACCAGAGAAAAAAAATATTAAGAGACGGGGAGAGAATGAAAGAAAAAAAGTAAGAAGAAAGACAGAAAGGACAAAGAAATAAAGGAAGGAAGAAAGAAAAAAAAAAAAGAAAAAAAAAAAATAAAGAAAGAAAGAGAGAGAGAGAATGGCTGCGGGGAAGGGAAAGATGGAAAGAAAGAAAGAAAGGAAGAAAGAAGGGAAAGGAGGATGGAAAGAAAAAAGAAAGAAAGAAAAAAAATAGAAAAAAAATGAGAGGAAGAGAAAGGAAGGAAAGAAAGGAATGAATAAAAGGAAAACAAGAAAGAAAAAAGGTAAACAGAAAGGAAGGAAAGGGGAAAGAAAGAAAACGAGAGAAAGGAAGGGAAAAAAGAAAAGAAAGATACAACGAAAGACAGAAAGAAATGAAGGAAGGAATGAAGGAAAGAGATGAAGGAAGGCAGAAAGAAAAAATAAGAAAGAAAAGAAAGGATGGATGGAAAAAAAAAAGATCAAAATAACAAAAGACAAAAAAAGAAAATCAGAAAGAAAGAAGGAAAGAAAGAAAGAAAGAAAGAAAGAAAGAAGGAAAGAAAGAAAAAAAAAACTGAGGGGAAGAGAAAGGAAGGAAAGAAAGGAACAAATACAAAAAGAAAATGAAAGAAAAAAGGTAAAAAGAAAGAAAGGAAGAAAGAAAGAAAAGAAAAAAGGTAAAGGATTGATGGAAGGAAGGAAAAGAGAAAGATAAAAAAAATGAGAGAAAGGAAAGAAGGAAGATAGGTAGAAAGAAAAGGTATAAGGATAGATAGAAGGAAGGGAAAAAAGAAAAGAAAGATACAACGAAAGACAGAAAGAAATGAAGGAAGGAATGAAGGAAAGGGATGAAGGAAGGCAGAAAGAAAAAATAAGGAAGAAAAGGATGGATGGAAAAAAGAAAGATCGCAAGACAGAAATAAAGAAAGAAAGAAAGAAGGAAAGAAAGGAAGGAAGGAGAAAGAAAGAATGAAAGACAAAAAGAAAGGAAGGAATGAAGGAAAGAAATAAAGAAAGAAAAGAATGAAAGGAATAAAGAAAGTAAGGAAGAAAAAAAAGACAGGAAGAAAAGGTAAAGAATGGATGGATGGAAGAAAGACAGTAAGAAAGAATGAAAGGAAGGGGAAAAGGAATGAAGGATTAAAAAAGAGGTAAACAAAGGTTGGATGGAAGGAAGAAAGAAAAAAAAAGATAGAAAGAAAAGAATGACAAAAAGAAAGACAGCTATAAGTAACAGAAAAAATGAACAAAAGAAGGAAATTTAAAGAAATAAAGAGAGATTCAAAAGAAGGAAAGATAGGCAGAAAGAAAGAAAATAGAGAGGAAGAAAGCTCAAACTATCCAGTCATAAATAAAGAAGAAAATTTATCAATTTCCTTGACTAAAAAAAATAGTTACGAAAGAAACCACGTTTATCAACATACACACATTATATGCATATGTGGGACTGTCAAACAATGTATTTCAGTGTGTGCGATACAGACGATCATTCGAAACCCGATCTTTTTGAAGCATAACAGAAGTGAAAATTTCTCCTTTTACTGCTTAAAAAAATGACAGAGCTACCCCAATTTTTAGGAAATATGGACATTACAAGAATTTTCATTGATGAGAAATGTGAATTCTGACAGTTCTGTGGGAGATTTCTTCCAGAGCAAACTTCGTTCGTGCAGCACCGAGCACCGTAGAAACTTTACTACATGCATCGGCTGCGTGGACTAGGCGCTAGCTAGCTAGGTATGCTAGACTGCCATTGATTCTGTGTGTGTGTGTGTACGTCTCTGAGCTGTGTGTTTATTGCAGAAATTGGCGCAAATTTTGCAATTCGAATTATAAACTTTTTTGAAAGAAGAAATAAATGATATTGCTTTTTTTTGTCTCTTTTTCTTTTCTATATTTTGATGGTGAAATATGGGGAATCTTTCTAAAATATAATTTCCATAGGAGAATTTTGCTTGCCCGATTCGGGCAAGCAGTTTTTGTCTTTGCTTCAAAACACTTGCCCGACTCTAACTTTTACTTGCCCCGAGCAATCGGGCAAGCGCTTATGTCGCACCCTGCTATATCAAAATTATGGAAGTAAACCAAATGTTAACTAAGGTTATTTGGAGCATTTTATTCTCTTTAATTTGATACCAAAATCATTAAATATGGATAACGGGATCATATGTCAGAAATGCGTTGAACTTTGATTTTTCCCTCAAAATCATGACTATTTTTGGCCGTGTGAATGCGGTGAAAAGGGGGAATTTTTTGCTCTGTGTGCAGTCACCCTACCTAAAGTTTAAGTTTCAGTATTTTTTTATTTCCTTTCTTTCTTTTTTGAGCAATATATCATTTTTTGCAAGTGAACATTATGCCTAGGGAGAATATATTTTGTATTCTGGGCTCAGACTCAGCTGTGGGTAGACCAAAATCTTTGATCTCTGTTATGTTGGTTGTTCCGCTGAACTACGTTGGCTCCACTAACCAAATACAGAGACCGAAGTTCTAGCTCGATCTGTACAGGGACTCAATGGCCATATGTTTATGTACCGTACTTACTTGTACTTAAGTTTGGATAAAACGTGGAAGTGAAGTTGCGCGACAGCTGAAGTTAGTCACCGTTTTTTCCCCTTTTAAGTTTATTTTCCCCCGTTTTGGTGCATTTCAGGCCAAAACGGAAGAATAATCTGTATATTGGTACGGTTTTTTAAATATATTTTAATGAAATAAAGACAAAAATCGATGAGCCCCGTCGGGGGATTTGGGCTTTTGCATTGTTAACCCCCTAATGATCATCTAATCTAATGGTGGCTGCACGATAGCGAGCCGTCTGTGTACGAGCAGAAATTAAAAAAAAAAATGTTAAAGAACTCCTCGAAACAGACGGCTGCCAGCTGTCTAAGACTAAGCAGTGCCAGTGGGCTGCTTGCCATAGTTTAGCAGCCTAGTGATGTGTTTATACTAGGCTTGTAGCCAGATGGGATTTTACCTCATGTGCAATTCCGATGACTAAATCACAGAATTGTGATACGGTCTATAAGATAAGTGTGCAGAATAATTTACATGCGCTTATTAATTATAAGGCCCTTGTGTCTTGCTGACTGACTTCAATAGCATACGAGTCCGTGCATTTCACTAACGTATTCTACACTCCGGAGTCCAGATCTAAGCTCATATTAAACTCAAACAAAGCAGACACATACATCAAAGAATTTTCAGTCCATTATCTTCATGCCATGATTATACTCACTTGCTATTCCAGCCATTTCCCCGATTTTGTTTTCTAATTCGATTCAGCTCGGCTCGGGGTCGTCATCGGTGGTTAAATTCTATTTTTAGCCAATACCCGAACCCGGAAGCAAAAATTTTGCCCATACCGTACATTGTACCCGGATATCCGAAAAACAACCTGTTTTTTTTTGTTTTTTCTCTTTCTCTCTCTTTCTTTTGCATGATAGCAGACTGTGATTAAAACTGGTTGGTGTTGTTCGTTTGTGTGTGTTTTTTTTTTTTTTGGGGGGGGGGGATTAAGGCGCTAGATCCCCCCCCCCCAATTTTCCACGACCAAGTAAAAAAAACAGATGCATAGAGAAAGAAAAAAAAAATCTTAGATGAAATAATTATGTTCATGAACATGTTCATAATTATCTTTTTGAAATTTACTCCTTCCAGTAACCAATCGCATGTGATGTGCCTCCTTTATTTTACCATCATGAAAAATCACTTCATTTTTGTTAGTGAATAAGGTTGAAATAAGATAATATTTTAGATATCATGTCAAAATCTATCACATAGATTTAGTATCAAAATGTTCTAATTTTTGCTCGCTTTGCTCGCTCGCATGTTTTTTTAAATTATACATTTTGCTTTTTTATGCCATGTCTTGCCCCAATGTTAGACCCGTTATGCCACTGACCCCCCCCCCCTTCAAACTAAATAAAACAATTTCTAACAATATTTGTGTCAGTCATTCCCCCGACCATAAACACAAATCGACACCCAATACAATTGCCACTTTTAATACTCTATGCCGATTCATATAAGTTTAGTACAAAGAGGGGCACGTACAAATTAGCTAGTATGAAACCTGCCAATAATGGGTTATATTTTTCAACAGACGCCTGCACATAATGCATGGAAATAATATATAAAGTTTATTAAAATTATATTGGTGAGGGTTTTAGGGAATCCATCAAAGATTTCAAAAGCTACTAAAATTTTACGTTAATGGGGACGTCATTTGCGAGCAGTTTTCCCCATAATATGGTGTAATTAAAAATATCAATGAAATGTCATTTTGTATTTAAAAAAAATGAAAATGGTTTGAATTGTACCTTAAGTATATTAACATACAAATAATCTCACATCCGCTCCTGAAATATTTTTATTAGCAATCATGAACCACTGATTAAAAAAATTGAAAACTAGACATTTTGGTGCATAAAATACGCGGTACTTACTAGTATATGACGTCACAGATCAAAAACTCAAACTTTTAATAACTTTCTTAATCTTTGATGGGTTTTCCGCAAACCTTAACCAATATATTTTTTCTGCTATTTTCACAGTAAACGATTTGTCAGGGTGAATTTCCCTTTCAAAACAGGTCGATAGATTGATACTTATAAGAAACACCTATGAATTTAAATCCCTGATTCGCTCCACATTTCAAAATTCATGCGGTAACCGTTACCATAGAAACTAGTTAAGGAACCTGATATCCACTTGGACTAGCTGCAATGAGGTATTAATCTGAAAAAAATGAACATTAGTTGCTATTATTATATCATTTACATTTAACTATATATGTATCATATCAATATCTATTCGGATCCATTATCATGTTGAAATATGAAAATTTACTTTTACTACAGAACGATTTGTTGTTTTTCTGTTATCCAAGTTATGCAAGTGGTTCAAAGAAATCCCGAACTCGTCTATTTCAGTGCGTTAATGGTAGCGCACATTGGTGTTTACATTACAATTCGTTTGGTACCATGTATGTGATGAAGTGCTGTTCTACTATACGAACTGGCCAAGATAAATCCTTTCATCACTAACTAATTTAAATCATTTTGGCGTGAAAATGTTTGAGTTTAATCATATCAACGATAAAGTATATACCTAAAATGAAAAAAAATCCAATTAATATTTCATCAGTTCATAATACTCATTTTGTCGATAGGAGTCCATTCAAGGTCAATAATGATGACTGATGTTAACTGGAAAGGTTCGATCCTTGCTGATCTAGCATACCTCTGTCATTTTTTCCTCTGCCATTATTACCTCTGCCATTTTTACCTCTGCCATTTTTACCCGGCACCGACTTTCAAAGGGGGGGGGGGGCACACCTATCTAAGAACGGCATATACATTACAATTTTTATTATGGCTCTCAAAAAGGGGACACGGGCCGGATGTGTCCTAGTCCCCCTGGATCCGCCAGTGCACTTAAAAAATAAAGCGAGCGCGAAGCGTGAGCTGATTTTTTTTTAATATGTATTATTATTTTGACCTATATAGGACTGGGGCATTCTAAGGAAATTTTGTCATTATGTGAAAATAATGACTATCTTCCTTTTCCTTTTCTTAGTACGAGATGAAACTTGTTTATATTTCATTTTGAAAAAAAAATGACAATTTAAGAATTCATGAAAATGTTATCATTTTATTCATTAATCTAATAAGCCTCATGAGAGAGCGAAATTTGTTGATATTAAGGCCAGAAAACTTTTAAGCACTCATTTAATTATGAATCAGATGCATGGATTGTATCATAACAATAATCATGAAAAAGGGATTTAAAGTAGTTTGTTAAAATTAATATAGGTATACATAACTCACTAATTAAAATGCAAGGACGCAGCGCTAGCTGATACGTTTTGACAATCATACCTGAAAAGGGATATTTTGTTAAATTTATGGAATACACGAAGAGAATAGGTGTACTTGACAAATTAAATAATGTGAGCGCGCAGCGCGATCGAGCTGGAAATGTTGATATTCAGACCACAAAACGGACATTTTACAGTCATGACAGAACACTTAAACAAAAAATTGTTAATTAAACAAGATAATGGAAGCTCGATGTCCGAAAAATGTTTTGTATATAGACTTCAAACCTTGATATTTTAAGCTCCATATCGGCCTATTGAGCAAGATATGCATCTCATTGAACAGGCAATGCGAGCACGACGCGTGAGCAAAAGTTTTATATTGTGACATGAGGGATTTAAACAATTATTTTTCAAGTCTTATTTACTCGTCTTCCTCCTCTTTTTTCCTTTTATTGTACTTTTTTCTCTTTTCCCTTCTTTTTCCTTTTTGATCTTGCTTTTCCCCTTGTTTTCTTGTTTTCAGTTGCTCCGCCATAAAAAAAAACATGGGGCATACGTCCCCCTTAAAAAAAGTGTGTGTGTGTGGGGGGGGGGGAGACGTGTCCCCCTGTCCACCCTGGGATTTCCATCAATGAGAAAATAACATCATATATTTCACTTTTCCTTTACTTTGTTGTTTGTTCTTGGTTGTGTATTTTGGGGGCCATGGCCCAAACCCTTCCATCTGATGTTTAAGACAGACCGCTATTTCAATCAAATCGCGGGTATATTACACAGTAAAAACGCTGTTTAAGATTTTATACAACGTTGTTTACTATATGAACCTTACAGTATTTGTTTAACCGTTTAAACAATCATGTTTAATTTATTGACAATTAGATATTGAAAATTAAACTTTATTGCTTAAGATTTAAACAGTTGTATAAACAGTTTAAACAATTACTGTAGGTTCATATAGTAAACAGCGTTGTATATTTTTTTTTTACTGTGTATAGAGGGAAAACTTTTACACAGCACATTAATTCGACGATGTGGGAAAATTTATAAAAAGTCGCCAGCCTTTTGTCTTTGGAAATGTAATTCTAATTTTGATGATTTTTACATTATATCATTGTTTTCCATTCATTTCATTTATTTATTTTATTTCCCCTTGGTGGTGATTGATGGAATCACCCCGGCCCCCTCACTGTACGCTATAGTGCTTGAACGTAAAGCGTAATGCAGGAAGGGTCCGCCGGGTACAAATGCCCCGGCCGTTGTAGAGCCGATTTGAAGGTTACAAATGAAGAGCCCTAGAGCCCCCGCCGTAGCTTTGGAGATTTAGCCAAAGTGCATTAACATTAAGATGTTTTTACGGTAATTCTTGCCAGCATATAGCTTTACTGAAATGTAGGGGCAGTAGCTAGCATACGCAGGGGGGTGGTGCTTGGGATTATAACCCCCTGTTTTATACACCCCCTAAGAATTCAACCCGCCTTAGATTTGTTTTTAAGACCTTGTTTTGTTTTTTTGCTTGTCATTTTTTTTTTGGGGGGGGGGGGGGGGTAGGAAACGACCTGAAATTGGTGGTGAAGACCCTTTTTTAGTGGGGGGGGGGGGGGTCGTCAACATTTCATTCAGCTTGATACCCCCCTTAAAAATAATTCGACCCTACTGGGCAGCCCTGTCGAGTTATGTATTAGAAGTTCTTCCTTTTTTTTCTCGTCCCTTTTCTTCATTTTCCAAATTAGCTAAAGTTCATTTCCCGATTTTCTTTATCTTTTAATTTATTTCCCTTTCTTATCAATCATGCTAATGCATAGTATTTCGGGATGATTGTTTCTTTCTTACAATACATGTTCTTCTTTCCTTCCTTTTCCCGCTTTCCTTCCGTTTTCTCTTTTCATGCTTTTTTTTTCAGGCATAGGATCCCTGCTGGCCTCCGCCACGTACCTCCGACTTTTGGCTTACCTAATGGCAACCATAATTGCCAGATCTTTAAAAAAAACAACAACAAATTTATAAGATTAAAAAAAATACTGTTTTTAAAAGCTTTTTCATTTCTCCTTTATTTTTTTCCTTTCCCCTTTTCTCCCCCTCCCACCCGTACCTTTACTTTTTGTCTTCTTTTCATACCAGTTAGTCTCATACCATAGAGATGTATACTAGTATACATCTCTATGTCTCATACACGGAAAAATTATTTCCGTGGTCTCATAGGAATGACGCAATCTTTATTTCTAGAAATTCAAGCATAGTCTGCTAGCAAGAGTAGACTTTTTTTTAAAGTAGAAACCAAAATAAGAGCACCCTATCTCTATAAAACCGTCACCATTCTTATCGATCTATCCATATTTTCCTCTAGAAATACGATATACAGAAATATTTGTCAATATTTATTTTACAGCGCAAGAATGGTATTGTGCAATCGTTTAATATGACAAAGCTGGTTCGGCTTGGTTTTTTGTTTTCTTTCCCCACTCTGTAATAACTATTGTATTTGAAAATAAAAACGTATCGAATCATATTGTTTTGTATGTAATTTTGAATTTATTATATAAAATTTATCTATATTAATTTTTACATGATCGTGTAATCATCTAATTTTATATGACTGATTATTTGTAGTGCATTTATCTCTAAATCACTATAAATGTTCCGCTTGATTGCTCTCGGTATATATACACGTGTATTAGTTTGGTCCGTGAGTCTTGAAGATAAACTAATTATTTCATATGCAGCAAGTTTGCGATTTCACTGTGAAGACGAATGCACTTGCTGTTTTCTTGTTTAAATCATCAGAAATATGGCTGAAAATTCTCAGTAAGAATTTCATATCTTTATTTTGTTTAACTTTATGTATCGAAATCACGTGTGATGTATTTTGCTGCTCTCATGAATGAAGAGAATTTATTACTCGGATCTGGCTTTGTTCATATTCGGTCATCACACACATTTTCAATTTCACGAAGTCATTGTGCGTGTATGAGATGATGTGAGTGACCGGCGCGGCGAGCTTTTTACAGCTACCCACGTACACTACAGACTACACTCTACAGTACAGGCCAGTGCAGCGCCAGCCAACCAAAGTGCGTGTGTGTGTGGTTCACTGGTTGGAACTACCCCTTAATTATCGACCACCTAATTTTCTAAGCATCGTATCAGCGAAAATATTTCTCAGTTTTTACCTAGTTTTCGTCTCAATTGTGCAGAAAATTTAGGAGATCAGATTCCCATGTTTCGTCTTTCGATTGACGATCCGATTCAATTCGCGTATGGTCGGGGGTCCTAAAGCTGCGCGGGTCCTAAAGCTACGCACCACTCATAGCGCATGCAGTTTTTTATGGCAAATGCGCACTCTGTGTGTGGAACTGTGACTGCAGAGTGACGAACGATTCCTAATCAATTTTTTTCTACAGAGGTTGCAGTAAATCTCTAAATGCAGAGAAAACAAACAACTATTTGGATTTTTGGAGTTATATTCGCTTTAATTTCATTTTATCCTATAATAATGTGAATATATTTTAGAAATTGAGGCACAGGAAATACTTTTTTTTTGCATGATAAATCGAGTGCGTAGCTTTAGGACCCCTTCTACATCGGGCGGCGAAATCAAGAGGTGTTCGGAAAACACGGCGGGATTTTCGTGTTAGTGAGTTTAGCGATATTTTCTTCTTGGTTAATGATCTTTATAATGTTTGCCACAAATTAGTGAAAGATAATTTGTTGAAATATTAAAATTGGGATATTTTTTGTTGTTTGAAAACAAAGTGCGTAGCTTTAGGTCCCCCCATCATATATGGTATATCGGCAAAAAACTAAGTAATAATACGACGATTTTACATTTGCTCATTTGCACCCTTCTTTTAAAACCGACCACCCGGGATACACTAACCGTTCAAGTTTACGGCCGATTCTTGTCGCGGCGGCGCGGCGAAATATTTGGACTCTTCCAAATCAGTAATGTCAAAAATGATCCTCTCACTACCGTACTGGTACTTCCACTGCGAGCTCTGGCACATGATTCGAAGATTGACGACGGATTTGTTCTAAAGCCGTTTCCTATCGGATTTCTTGGTATGAACAACTGTTTTTCAGCGGGGTTCGGGTCTAGTCAAAACAATTTTGATAAATTCTACTAAATTTCTACCCCCTTTCGTTTTCTCTCGTAAAATCGATTTTTACTGTTCCTATGGACACTGCGCCTACTCTCCCGCGTGCATCGTTTGTAATGTGCAATGATTTTAATGCGCGCAAGGTGGTCGGTTTCAAAAGAGGTGGTGATGGTCTCACTATAACGTTAGGCCTATCTGGTAACTGAATGTAGATCTACGTCATCTAGTACCTCGGTCACATTTGCTCTACGGCGGCCGTACGGCGAGTCGAAAACAGCCGTTTTAAATTTTTTTTGTACCAGCTACATATAGGTGGTTTGAAATAAAATTAATAAAACGGCCGTATTCGACTCGCCGTACGGCCGCTGTAGAGCAAATGTGACCGATGTGTTACGTGGTCATGACTAGCCAGGAGGCTCCTAGAGAGTAAAAATCATTTACTAACGTATGCTTACTCTCAACGGAGCCAGGAATTTCTTCCCATTCATCTGCGTGTACCGCAAAAAAACCCTGAAACTTTCGCCCCCGAGATTTCTACTTTCCTTCCAAAAGATCTAGCCCTTAATCATGTACATGGGATACAACTTCATTTCCGACATTTCTACGATATCGATTTCATTTTTAAACAAGAATTAATTCAAAAAAATATTATGAAAAGACGGGAAAAACTTGCCACCGTGTTTACGTCGCCATCTTGATTTCACTGTCTTTTGCGTGGCGACAGCACGCAAACCGCGCGGAGGAGCAAGTTAATGAGTTTTCATAACTAGATCTATTTTTTAGTCCAGTTGTGATCGATGCAAAATGGGATGAGAGATGCCTGTGTGTGATGGTGCAATAGTTCATCTAATTTTTAAGTTTGACAATGTTTCACTTTGAGACTTATTCATTTCTAAAATATTATAGTTTTTCGAAATCTTTAAAATATATTTAAAAAAAACCAAATATCATTAAGATTTTTATTTGATTGGATTTTTTTTTTTTGCTTGTAGTTTGAACCTTTTCCCTTTCTTTCTTTCTTTCTTTCTTTTGTTCTTTCATCTTTTTTTTCTATCCTTTCTTCATCTTTCTATCATTCCTACTAATTTACCTGGCTTTTTTTGTTCCATCTATTATATTTCCAATCTTTCATAGCTTTCTTTCCTGATCCTTTCTCTTCATTTTTCTTTCATTCCTTCTTTCTCTTACTTTCCTTTTTTTTCCCCCTTTTTTGTTTCCTTCATTCTTTCTTTCCTTAAACTTTTCTTTGCTTCCTCCTTTTTTCCTTACTTTGTTTTTCCTTTCTGTCCTTCATTTTTCTTTCACACATTTATTCATTTTCCCTTCCGTTCTTTTCCTTTCTTTCTTCATTCATTTCAAAGAATGACAGAAACCTTATTTATTTGTTTTATTATTTCTTCATCCTTCTTTTATTTTTAACTTTCTTTCTTTGTATTTATTTTCTTTTTTCCTTCATTTTCTTTACTTCTTTTTTATCTTCCTTTCCTTTCAAATCATCTCTTTTCTTTCTCTCCTTCATTCTTATGTTCACCCTCCCTTCCTTTTCTTTATAATTTTTTTAAACAAAAATACAAGTCTAACATTGTTTAGCCTTCTTTGTTGTTGATTTTTTTTTATTGAGACCTGGCTCGGTGGATCCGGCTTGGTCGATCCGCCAATGCAGCGTGTAGGGACAGTGATTTTCCGTTTCTAAAAATTGCCTTTTCCGTTTCAGAAAATCTCAAATTCCGTTCCAGCATGTCTGAAAACGGAAATTCCGTTTCCCCATAGACTTTTTGTACGTATGAAAAAGTGACAATTCTGTTTACATAGAAAACCAATACGCAATGAGTAGCGATGTCAAAATGCTAGCGCTGGTCAAAATTTGCATCTACCAATGTACTAACATCGCTTTAATATCCATTTTAAATCGAAAAGATTCGAGCTCAAAAACTATTTAGAGAAACATGATCAACATGAATATATCCTCACCTTTGATATTATTAGCATTATTTTATGGTTAAATGGGATTTTATCGCTGATTTGGGGACTTTTCGGACATCGTTTTGGGCAGTCGACGACTTCCGCCTATCCGCCATTTTGGATTTGTTGAATCACCGTGATCATTATATTATGACCGAACGCAGAGGGCAGCAACACACAGCCGTATTCTGCCTTATATGCGGACGTGAGTGTAAACTAATTTAGATACGATCGAGTGATAGAGGGGCTCGAGTGTAGTTACGATGTGTTGATTGTTGTAGCAAAGTGAGATCGTGTTTTTTTCAGTTGATATTCGTATTTTGTTGAGGATTTGGGATTAGGGATTAATTTCTGTTGCTATCTTGTGCATTTTGAGAAAAAACATGTTTTCCGTGATTTTCCGTTTGAAAAGCCACTTCCTGTTTCAAAAGGCTGATTCCGTGAATTCCGTCCGTTTTCCGCGATCGCGGAAAAGCATTGTCCCTAAGCGTGCTTTGTCAATTGTCCCGTATTTCATTTTGTGAAATCTGGTAACCCTGACTACAGTACACAGAGTCGACTCAGCAGAGTCATTATGATTGTGGTTTGCTTGACGTTGAACTACATGTACTCTATGGGGAAAAGTGTGTGCTACGTCACCCTCTTTGATGTAAATCTCACTTTCAATTGGAGAAACAAAGCGCCGGAAAAAAATTAACATTTCAAGAATATTTTCAGCTTTAATACCATTTTCTGGAGATATGTGATGTAATCATGTAAAATCCAAAATTTTGATTCCAACTGGTTTGTCAATTCTTCATCGTCATGTTTCTAATGCAGCTAGAAGAATATACCGATAAGCACACCAGCCAATCACTTTCGTGCATGCATTGCATGATGTTTACCAGTGCTGCCACTGCGGTGCGTATGGGATACCTCTGTCTAGAGGGAGAGGATGCTATGAAGCCAAACTAAGTCTCAACGCTGCATATCCTGACAGAAATAAACAGATTTTTCAGTCTAGTGACATCCCAAATTTTTCAAGACTTGACGTCCTGAGTGATCAAGACCCCTGAAATATTAAAACATAAACTTTGCTGTGGGATAAACCCTACTGTCGATCAAGACAATGACAGAGATTTTCATTAAAGACGTATGTAGGCCTATTGTACTTTATTTCATTTTTCTTTGTATTACAGGGAAGATATTGCTACGGCAATCTTGAGGCAGAAAGCTAAACCAAATAGACTAATGGTGGAAGAAGCAATCAATGATGATAACTCAGTCGTATCACTCTCACAGGTAAATATACCGAATTCATATATTCAAAAAATTAAATACCACTCCAAATAGTGGATGACAATGCAGTTTGCAAGTGTTGCCATTACCGTATATCCTTATTCTCTCCTTTTCTTTCTGCCCATCTCTCTTTTGTTCACCGTTATCCTTCTTGTGCACGTAATTTCTTGTTCACACACCTGACAAGACCCAATAACAAAGCTCAGGCTCCCGTTCCATAAACAGTTGCTATGATAACAAATGTACATTGTCTATAACAAGTTCACTATATTTGATCAGATTGAATAATTTCAGTAGCTTTATAAAACTGTTATTGCAAATTAGTTATTGTGGAATTGATCAGATTGACTGATTTTAAACTGTTATTGCAAATTGGTTATTGTGGAATTAATCAGATTGAATGATTTTGAACTGTTATTGCAAATTGGTTATTGTGGAATTAATCAGATTGAATGATTTCAAACTGTTATTGCAAATTGGTTATTGTGGAATTAATCAGATTGAATGATTTCAGTAGCTTTAAACTGTTTTGCAAATTGGCTATTGTATCAAGTTTTATTAAATGGGCCCCTGCTCTGCATTTTAGTGTACAATGTCAGTGGGATACAGGGTGTAAAAAAATAATGTTGCAGAGGCAAGTAACTTTTGTTATGTTGCTAGGAGAGAGACATCTGGGTCCTTTTTCAAAAAGCCATGGTTACCTGGGCCCCGTCTTACAAAGAGTTATGATTGATCCAATCAATCTCAACTCTATGGAAATCCATCCACATCATAATTTTTTCTACAGGAAATATGCAAATTTCCTTCGTAAACAAAGGAGAACACCCCAAATTGTCAAGAAATCAATGAATTTATGGATATGAATTTATAGCTATAATTTTTTTGGAACAAACATGCATGTCATATGTTGACTTTGCTGGCTTGCCATAGTTTCGATTGATCGGATCAATCGCAACTCTTTGTAAGATGGGCCCCTGGACTCTTTCATTTCATAAGACAGCATTCAAACCTTGAATTAAACACAGATAAAAACTGATTCCAGGGGTTGGGCATGTTCCTCCCCCTCCCTTTGAATTTCAAATTTTGTATAGCAGCCTATCGTATGGCAGAGGGTCGTATCACCCTAGGGAACAAAATTTTCAGAAAATCTCTTGCATGTTAGAGGTGCTCACAACACTGACATTGAAATTAAAATTTGTTTTGTATTTTTGAACCACGATCCTTTGATTATTTTTTTCTCACATTTTTCTGACAATCTTTAGGCAAAGATGGACGAGCTACAGCTCTTCCGTGGAGACACAGTCCTGCTGAAAGGCAAGAAGAGACGAGACACAGTCTGCATTGTACTCTCAGATGAAACTGTAGCAAATGACAAGATACGTCTTAATCGAGTCGTCAGAAGTAACCTCCGGGTTCGTCTTGGAGATATCGCCAGGTAACGTCATGAAACTTGATTTGTACATTTATCATTTACTTCATTTCCATGCTGAACAATTGAAGTCTATTTTTCAAAGTCATTTGTAAAAGGAATAATTCCAGTTGAAGTAATAGGAATTGTATAGGTCATGATCAAGTTATACTTCAATGGTCACAGCAAAGTCTGAATTAGAAATATACATTATTGGATTTAATGATTTATGATTTTTGGTGCATGACTGATCACAATTTGCAACTCGGTGAAAGTCAAAGACTTTTTCTCTCTCATACTCAGTGGCCTGGCCTGGTTGGGATTTGTATTTCCAGCATATAGGCCTACATGTATGTACATGTACATGTAGTTCATCTTCTCTTTTTACAGTGTTTATAATGTAGAGTGTAGAAATAACTCCCTGGGACATTGTACATCAATATTGCAGGGCTAGCATTATGTTGATTATTTCGCATCCATGTAGAAATAGCATACACACAAACAATGTACATGTATACATGTGGTATTGATATCATTGAGTGCTCTACACACTGTGGGGAAAACCAGTATTTACCCAGTAGTCTTATTCAAGTCTTTATTTTCAGCAGGTCTACATGTGCATATCTTGATATACAATTTTGAAAAATCACATTTGGGACTATCAGGGCCATCCATTACAGCTTCTCTGTAGCATTCAATATCTGATTTGTATGCCCCCGCAGACGAAGTCCGGAGGGGGCATTAAGCGTTGCCCCTGTCCGTCCGTCCGCCCCCCCCCCCACTTGGTTTCCGTGCAATAAATCAAAAAATATTTAATGGTTTATTATTAAAAAAATTTTGATGTGTAGGTAGATAACACCAAAATACAGGCTAAGTTCAAACTCGGATTCTGCAGGTCAAAGGTCACAGCTCATTGAATATGCGAGTTGGTTTCTGCGCAATAACTCGAAAAATATTAAATGGATTTCAAAATTTGTTGGTGTGTACATGTAGGTAGATGACACCAAAATACAGGTTAAGTTCGAATTTAGAGTCTGCAGGTCAAAGGTTAAAGCTCAATAAATATGTGAGTTGGTTTTCGTGCAATAACAAAAAAAATATTTAATGGATTTCAAAAAGTCCGAATTCGGAGTCCGCAGGTCAAAGGTCACAGCTCATATGCGAGTTGGTTCAAAGGTCTAAATTTGTTCATTATACACATATATGCATATTGGTTTCTGCACGATATCAAGTTCAATCATATTGAATGAATTTCTGATCGCGTTAAGCGGGGGCATCTGTGTCCTTTGGACGCGTCAAATTTCTAGTTATTATTTCACTTTGTCTCTTTTTATATCTTATTGTTAAACTGGTATTCATGTACATGTACATGTAGAGCATAGCTGTATGATGCATGTCATCACTATAGCGAAATAAATATATATATAAATTTAGGTTCTGACCAGTGTTAGGGTTTGCTAGGTTTGGAGTATAATACATTTTCTTGCTAAAAAGATTCTGATCATTGCTTCCTGAAAGGAAGTGACTCATAATAGGTTTATTCATCACAGACAACAGTTTAGGCCTACTGGTCTTTTATTTGACAATATCTATTTTGAGACCACAAAACTTTAAAGCCAAAGGGGGGGGGGGATGATTAATAAATAAGAAACATGTAGGGTGCCATGGGGGGTGCTATCAATTTAATTTTTGTCTTGCCTGCATAGCAGAGCGAGACTAAAGGCGCCGCTTTTCCAACGGCGGTGGAGGCGTCGTCAACATAATACATTGACATCTTAACCACTTGAGGATACATTTTTGAAATTTCATAATTAATAGACCCAGTTCATGAAAATTGGGCATAAGGGTAATCAAGTATTACTGAACATCCTGCCTGAGTTTCAGGTCACATGGCCAAGGTCAAAGGTCATTTAGGGTCAATGAACCATGTTTGGGAATTTGTTGAATTTCCATCATAACTGAAAGTTTATGGATCTAGTTTTAAAAAATGAAACTTGGATATAAGAGCAATCAAGTATCACCTACATGTAACATCCTTTGCAAGTTTCAGGTCACATGACCAAGGTCAAAGGTCATTTCTGGTCAAGAACTTTGGCCATGTTGGAGGTATTTGCTTAATTGTCATAACTGAAAGTATTTAGATCTATTTCATGAAACTTAGACATTACATACATGTAAGGGCAATCAAGTATCGTTGAACATCCTACATGAGATTCAGGTCACATGACCAAGGTCATTCAGGGTCAATGAATGTAGTATTTTCTTATCATATGAAATGTGTTTTTTAATAAATATTCAATAGTTGTTTTTCAAAGTCAGCACTGCTGCTAGAATCGCGTAACGCAAGGCGAGACTGCCAAAGGCTCTCCACTTGTTTTTTTATCATCCATCATGTACATATTTGTTTTTATTTATTAGCATGTACATGTAAATTGATGTTTTGAAATTTTTGGTATATTTTTTTCAAGTTGTTTATTGTATTTGATTGAATTATGTTTTCTCTCTCTCTTTGTTTATATAATTTGATTCCCATTATTCATATTTTAAATTAATTTATTCATTGATTTACTCATTTCATTATTTGAATGGTTGTTTATCATTGTTATCATTATTATATTTATCAATTTATTTATTTATTCACTTTTAATTGGGGGGGGGGGGTTGGTGTGGGAGGGGTACTAAAGACTATTTCCCAGGCATCGCTGTAGGCAAAAGAAAAAAGAAGACACAGCTCAGTGGGTTGCAATATTCACATAAGGAAGAAGCCAAAGGCTGCCAAACTCAACAGGTTCTTAGGTACATATATTGACCGATGTTATGTGAGGTGGTTTATTGTAGCTGTTCTCTTTATTTTCTACTTCTGCAGTGTACATGCCTGCCCAGACGTGAAATATGGCAAACGCATTCACGTGCTGCCCATTGATGACACTATTGAAGGCATTTCAGGGTGAGTTTATGAATACTTATGTTTTGACCATTGACCTCACATGAAATGATATATAGTCTAATCACTGAGTGTCTTGCACCTGTACATGACAATGCAGTGTGGGGTGAAATGAGCTACATTCAGAAAAAAAACCTTTGAATTCTACGTGCTTGGTTGTTTTCTAGTGAAAGTTACCAGCTTTGGTGTTAACTGGAAGTGAATGAACATATGGAGAATGCGGGTATCATTTCATGAAGAGTTTAGTCTGTGCTTTCCAATGAATAATTTGTTCTCAGCCAATCAGATGCAAGGATTTTGGTAGCATATAACAACAATCAGTGAAAATCACTGACCATTTGTTTCTTGAAATGCTCCCAGGGGCCTGTTGCATAAAACTTTTGCCATAAAAAAACTCTGGCAATTTTTTAGTTTTTTAATGTGTAATTTTCAATGGCATAATTTTGTTTGCCAGAGTTTTTGTTTATTTACCAGAGTTTTTTTAATGGCAAAAGTTTTATGCGACGGGCCACTATTCATGTAAAGCCTTTGATTACCACTGGCATGGGATATTCCATTCCCTTGTTTTCAGTAAACTGCAAAGGCAGACTAACTCCATTTCATTCTTACCCCAATAACATCTGATAATTGTGATGTTATTGTTTTAAAAACGAAATACAATCAAAGTGATGATGATGATGATGATAATGATGATGATGATGACGATGATGATGATAATGATGGTGATGGTGATGAATATGAAAAAGAAGAAACAAAATTGCATGAATGCAGATTGGTAATGAAGGGGGGGGGGGATGGCAAGGTGGGAGTGATGGACATTATGGAAATGGGGAGCATTGGTACATCATTGTCAGCCATCATCAATCCAAAGTTAAATCTGTTTTTTTTTCTTGTGAACTGGGTGGCTGGATTCACCTCACTCTCCCATTAATCGCTGTTAACCCTGTCCCTTCTCCCCTCGAAAAATATTTAATGGCTTAAAAAGAAATTTAAAGTGTAGGTAGATGACACCAAAATACAGGCTAAGTTCAAATTCGGAGTCTGCAGGTCAAAGGTCAAAGCTCATTGAATATGCGAGTTGGTTTCCACGCAATTACTCAAAAAATATTTAATGGATTTCAAAAATTCTCGGTGTGTAGGTAGATGAGACCGAAATACAGGCCAAGTCTGAATTTGGAGTCCGCAGGTCAAAGGTCACAGCTCATTATATAAGGGAGTTGTTTCAAAGGTCTAAATTTGTTCATTATACACATATATGCATATTGGTTTCTGCACGATATTAAGTTCAATCATATTGAATGAATTTCTGATCGCGTTAAGCGGTGACATCTGTGTCCTTTGGACGCGTCAAATTTCTAAGTTATTATTTCATTTTGTCTCTTTTTAGTTTTACATGTATATCTTATTGTTAAACTGGTATTCATGTACATGTAGCTATACACTGTGTTTTATAGCTGTATGATGCATGTCATCACTATAGTGAAATAAATATATTTGTAAATTGAGATTCTGACCAGTGTTAGGGTTTGCTAGGAATTACAGAGTATATTTATTCTCCCCTATCATCCCCCCTCCCTCCCCTGTAAGAGCAAAATGACAAACTTGTTCATTCATTTACCTTCTAGAAACCTCTTTGATGTGTACTTGAAGCCGTACTTCCAGCAGGCTTACCGTCCAGTCAGGAAAGGTGACATTTTCCAAGTGCGGAAAGCACATAGGGCGGTGGAGTTCAAAGTGGTCGAAACCGACCCTGGACCATACTGCATCGTCTCACCAGATACAGTCATACACTTTGAAGGAGAGGCAATCAAACGAGAGGTTTGTGCATCTTTTAATTGAGCAGAAACAGAAGTTCTGGGAGAGAATATGCATCTTGGAATAACCCGTCTCAGAGTAATTTGGAAATGCTGGTTAAAATGCACTTTAGAATTTATGTATCTTATAAGATTTTGGAATTGTGAAATATCTGCTGTTCAGTCATTGTGTCATCAATGCCTGTAGTGTAATGTAAAATATGTGCAGATCAAGACGTACATACATAAACAGAACTGTATCTTCATTTAGTGATTAACAGCAAAAAAAAAAGAAAATTGATGAAGGAAACAGAAAAGGGGGAGGAAGAGGAGGAAACAGAAGGAGGAGAAAAAAGGTCATGGCATATTTTATTAGCCCCTTTTTTGGGAGTTAAAGTACACATATTTTGTACAGTTTTTATATTTCCGTTTAAAGAACCTTTTTTTATAATACATTTAGATTGGAAAATTGATTGGAAAACAAGCATTTGAAGTTCATCAAAAACAGAAAATGAAAGATTGACACTTTATGAAATCGCGCATGCTAAATACTTGACTGTCTTTGTTTTGTAGGACGAGGAGGAGAATCTGAATGAGATCGGTTATGATGACATCGGAGGATGCCGTAAACAGTTAGCTTGTATCAAGGAGATGGTTGAATTACCCCTTCGCCACCCTGCTCTCTTTAGAGCCATCGGAGTCAAGGTATGTCGTATGTGTCATGTATGTGTATCTTTAAAGGAAAATGAAACCTTTGGAACAAGATTGCTGATGTGAAAACAGAAAAATCAAAGAAACAGATAAACGAAAGTTTGAGAAAAATTGAATGAATAATAAGAGAGTTATGAGCATTTGAAGTTTAGACCATTTTAATGCAGATCTTCCCATTGGCAAAGCGACAAAGATGTGTGATGTCACATGTGAACAACTTCTATCAGTTGATTATGAATTCTTTCTATAGGAGAGCTTGTAATACAGATTTTCAAATAATATATTATGGATAAAGAGATTGTATCACCATAAGAAAGAGCAAAAAGAGACATTTTAGGGGTATTTTATAGTCCATCAAAGGGAAAGTTGTTCACATGTGACATCACACATATTTGTCGTATTGCCAATTGGAGGATCTCCATAGCATTAGTGATTGCAATATTCAAATGTTCATAACTTTCTCATTATTTGTCCGATTTTTCTCAAACTTTCTTTGTTCTTATTCTTTGATTTTTCTCTTTCCACACAAGTCCACTTGTTCCAAGGGTTTCATTCCCCTGTAAATAATTATTTTAATGGTTATCAAAACCACAATATTATAGCGAAAAGGCGTGACCTGGGGTAATAGTTGTACCTGCTCTTAGAATGCAATTTACATGCACTAACATGATTGATGCAGTTGGCTGCATGTCTATTTAATTGTTTCTATTTTTGCTTGTTATAAAATCATTGTCATTTTATAAATGAGAATTTTGTTCTGAATAGTGTTGAATTTAATGTTAAACCTTAGCATAGTAAAAATAATTCACTGGCTTTGGAATATAAAATATATTGGCTATTCTTTTTTTTTTTTGGGGGGGGGGGGGCTGGAAGGGCAGGGTGGGTGGTCTTGATTAAACTATTTGCACTTGGGTTGATGAATCAAGATCACTTCGAGGCAAATAATTTTCCCCATGCTCCTCCAATCAGTGGGTATTTGTTTATTATTACCCAAGTTGGCCCTGGGCCTTAATCGTTGTTGAAGAAAAACTGCATGAATGCCCTGAAACAGTGTTATCGAAACGCTAACACAAATCCAGATTCATGTTTGCCTTTCAGAGCTAAAAGATGCTAAAAATGATGATTAAAGTTACAGTTTTATCATGTATTCCATTACAGCCTCCCCGTGGTATCCTGTTATACGGACCCCCTGGTGTTGGTAAGACACTGATTGCTAGAGCCGTAGCCAATGAAACGGGAGCTTTCTTCTTCCTCATTAATGGTGAGTTGAGAGATTGGTTTAGTAGAACTCTGAAAACTTGCTTAATAGATTATAAATTAATAGTAACTTTGCAAATCGTGCATTCCATAATACATGCGCCACCACTGTTTATTATTCAAGGTTTTTGGGTGAACCAATTTTTCCTATTAAAGACGTACAAGGTACCACAGGAGTAAGATTTGAAAAATTGAATTATATTTAACAGAACAATTGATCCCTAGTACATATATATACGTGATCAGAGAAAAATGTGATGTATTGACTAAGGTTTGTAATCTTTTTAAAAGAGAAACTCAATGACTAATCATGGTGTCGAGTACTCTATGGCCGACCAATCTCTCAGAATCAACGCATATGAGTGTCGTCACACGGAGGTTGCAACTTATGCGAAACTGCCATGGTAACAGGACTGAGAAGCAAATAAAAATCAATGTTTCTGTGGTAGTTGCTATATTGGATGTTTATTGTTATTGCTCAATGATTGTGATATTGATACAGATTTGTCTAATAATTGAAGCGATATGAAATAAAAGAAATGTAAATCTAAACTATATTACAGATAATAAATTGTTCAAATTGATGCTCGGTGCAAGAAAATTTCACAAGGCATTATCAGCTTTTATTTTTCTTTTCTTTTCTTATTATTGACAGAGTTGTCTTTTTAGCACCCTCCAACTTAACCCAGTGTAGAATATTTCCTTTCTTCTACTGGCATATTCCTGGAGGGAGATAGAATACAAATCTCTTCATTAGACTGAATAGGGCCATTCCATGTTCTATTCAGGTCGAAGGCTAGATACAGTTGATATTTGGGGTTTTAAATGTTTTAAATACTCACGAATGAAGAGGGATTCGGAACGATTTTGTGAAGCTTCCGAACCGTAAGCACAGATTTTGCACACTTTTGCTGCTTGAAAAAAAGAATATTGGACCTGTCATTTTTTGTTTGACATATGTGTCCATTTCAAATCCTTCGCAAAACGTTTGTTCCCTGTGGAAATCAGGCTTAAGGATAAAATCACTGTGATAACATTTTTGATAGCTCAAGAGCCGATTAAGGTAAAATATCAAGGTTGATAATTGTGATTTCTATCTTTTTATTTCCGGGTTACAGGACCAGAAATAATGAGTAAGCTGGCTGGAGACTCCGAGTCCAACCTTCGTAAAGCCTTCGAGGAAGCAGAAAAGAATGCCCCTGCCATCATCTTCATTGATGAACTAGACTCCATTGCACCCAAGAGAGAAAAGGTGAGATCACTGGACATTGATACCAGGATGGAATTTTTTCTCTTCAAATATTTTCATGATTTAGAGTCCTCCAACTTAACCCAGTGTAGAATACTTCCTTTCTTCTACTGGCATATTCCTGGAGGGAGATAGAATATAAATCTCTTCATTAGACTGAATAGGGCCATTCCATGTTCTATTCAGGTCGAAGGCTAGATACAGATTGCCCTTGTCAAACTGGTCATGTCCACTCTTGCCTGACCGATGCTACCAATCACCAAATGATCTGCGTACTGATTTTTCTGGATGGATCACAGTGATTTCTCATCATTGCATTGTGTAAAAAACGTTCTCTTTAAATATTGTATTGATTTGTTAATAGCGAATTTGTCATCTTTGACTGCCATATGACCACATCATGACATGAATTCCTTTTGTAGACCCATGGAGAAGTTGAACGAAGGATTGTGTCACAACTCTTGACCCTCATGGATGGCTTGAAGAAGAGGTCACATGTCGTTGTCATGGCAGCCACAAACAGGCCCAACAGCATTGACACAGCTCTGCGTAGATTTGGTAAGTTTTGGCCGTCATCTACCTCGGAATGCATTAGGGATGAAAATTCAATAGATGTATTTGAGAATAAGCACTTGAAAACAATACTTGTATAAATCTTAATTTGCTTACAAATTTCATTAGCAGAGAGCTTCTTGTGTTCTCACAAAAGCATACTGCATAACTCCAGTTTTAATTATCATGATGATGAGGAGGATGCTGATGACAAAGATTATGATTATAAATGATGGTAGTGATTATGATGTTGATGACGATTAATTTTATAATCATCGTTATTTTTGTTTTTATTATTATCAATATTATTATTGTTATTATAATTATTTTTATTTGTAGTAGTAGTAGTAGTATAATGATAAAATAATTATTATGTTTAAGAATTTTCAATTCCCAAATGAAAAACATTGTTTTGGCTACAGGTCGATTTGATCGTGAGATAGATATTGGCATTCCTGACTCAACCGGTCGTCTTGAGATCTTACGAATTCACACCAAGAACATGAAACTATCAGAGGATGTAGATCTTGAACAGGTAATGATAATGATAATAAGAAACATTGCTTATGTATCACATATCACAGTAATATCATCACATCTCTATGTGCTCTATTCAAGCTGAGTGGCGTTTCATTAAGCTGTTCTTGAATCATGCACAACTTCATGTCTAGAACATTTTTGCGTGACAATAAATTGATCACCCGTATCAGACATTTGAACTGGGCATTTACAAATTCATCTTCCGTTTTACTCGCAGTATTACTATTTTGTTCTTGGGGGCGTTCTAGTTCAACATTGGCGATTGTTTAGCACTTAAGATAGGATCATCAGTCGTTCTTAATAAAATCACTCTTAACTTACCAACAGCTTTATGAAACGGCCACCAGGGGCCTGTAACACAAAACTTAGCAATGATCGTAGAACATTTATCTACGATTGATTCCATTGACTACAATACAATGTACAATCAATCGCTAACCTTTGTGTTACGGGCCCCAGATCTTACTTTCTCAAAGCGTGGTATATTACCATTATTGTTGGTATTATTTTTATAATTATTATTATAATCATTTCTACTTTTACAGATTGCCAATGAGACCCATGGCCATGTGGGTTCCGACTTGGCAGCTCTCTGTTCAGAATCTGCTTTGCAACAGATCCGTAAGAAGATGGATCTAATTGATCTGGAAGAAGATAGCATCGATGCTGAGGTCATGGATTCCCTAGCTGTAACTATGGATGACTTCAGGGTAAGGATCTTTCTTAATATCATATAGACCTTATGCATAGGACATCATAATCTCATAGCGCCCTCTCTTAGAGGATATAGGATTAGGTGTAAACAGAGTTGTCAGAGATGTGCCAGCTGCATATCACCAATAATGTAAAGCATTTGCTTCAGCCTCTAAGATGGTGGAGCAATGATGTCGATGCATAAGGTCCATGGATACTTTGCATGTATGAGAATATTACTTAAGTCTTTTGACACTGCCTCGTGATGGAGATTGTGGTATTTTCCATGCTGTGCTGTTCCTGAAAAGGGACTAGGGAGCAATGGAAATGTATAGTACAATGTTGAGGATTTTTAAGGTCGGTCCCAGATATAAAAAAATCTTATCAGATCGGTACATGTCTGTGAAAAGCCTAAAGCACACATTATTAGTAGTAGGAATACCAATCTCTAATAATGTATTCCTTTAGAGATCTTAACATCATCCTCCAACTTAACCCAGTGTAGAATATTTCCTTTCTTCTACTGGCATATTCCTGGAGGAAGATAAAATATAAATCTCTTCATTAGACTGAATAGGGCCATTCCATGCTTTATTCAGGTCGAAGGCTAGATACAACTTTAATTAAGCACTTCCAGCAAGATATTTTGAAATCCTGCTCGAGTCATCTTATATCCGTAGTTATACTTTGTTGATTAAAAGTGTGAAATTCAATATCAGTTCAAGTCTTGATACATAGATAAGGAAATTTAGTTCCTAACTGGTAATTTTTTACAGTCTTTTGTGACAAGGAATTTCTTACATATTACTATATTTCACTGGTCCTATGGTCTCTGTCGAAAAATTACTGGCAGGCAAAGATTAAAAAAAAATATTTATAACTCAATCAATTGTTGGTCATGGTCTTTTTCAAAGTTTGTAAACTTTTAAAATCCTTGTTACAGTATGCACTGAGCAAGAGCAGCCCAAGTGCTCTGCGTGAGACAGTGGTGGAGGTACCCACTGTCACATGGCAGGACATCGGAGGTCTGGAGAATGTCAAGCGGGAGCTCCAGGAGCTTGTCCAGTACCCCGTAGAACATCCAGACAAGTTCCTCAAGTTTGGAATGACCCCAAGCCGCGGAGTGCTCTTCTACGGTCCACCGGGATGCGGTAAGACTCTGCTTGCCAAGGCCATCGCCAATGAGTGCCAGGCCAACTTCATCTCCATCAAGGGTCCAGAGCTTCTGACCATGTGGTTTGGAGAGTCAGAAGCCAATGTCAGGGATGTCTTTGACAAGGTCAGTGATATCCTCAGCTGCTTTTTGCTGCATAGAGAGCTCTCATTGTTAGTAAAGCCTGGCTCACTCATTTGCATGTCAAGCTGCGTATTGCTGCGTTTAGGCAATCCGCAGCTGGACACAAGCCCTAAACGCAAAGTTGTGAGCCAGGCTTAAACATTAAATATTTCTTCCAAAACATTCAGTATTTAATTTCACATCATTGAACTCTAATCTAATACTAACAAGATTGAACTTCATTAGTGGTATTCCGATTATGAAACCCATGTTTAACTACTTCGATGACAAAGAATAACAAAGATATACCAATAAATCAATTGAAGTTCAATATATCTACTAACAACTTCATTAAGAAAAAACTATATTTTAATCAAACTTTTCACTGCATGATTAAGATTTCTTGGTGAGTGGGGTAGCAAATAAATGTGTGTGGTCTTAGTTAGCCTACCATGCCGTAAATTTATGATTTAACTTTGTTTTGAATTAAGCATTTGATATGAACATTCCAACCAATAAAATCTTAGCTATCAGAGTTCAGATTAGTGGTAGGATTACGGAAATCAAAATTCAGTCTAGTTAGAGCCTCCCTAAAGGAATGAAAGCAAATTCAAATCCAAATTGTAATGATGTCACCATCGGCTACGACTTTACTCCGACCACAGCCGCAAAGCAAAATTATGATTTTGTTCCTAACATTATGTCAACTTAAAATGAAATATATTTCCTTTTTGGAAATTTCACACTTAATGCAAAATGCAATTTATGATAAAATCACGTCGTATCCGATCACATAGGCCCTAATTCACAGGTGGTTTTGAAAACTCATGGTTGAGTCCATGGTTTATGCAGATTTCCTGTTGAAAAATGTATAATGCTGATGCTCGCTTTTGCCACAGTGCACCAAATTGACGCCTGTTACCATGGTTAGATACACTATTTTATTAATGAGTCCACTGTTTGAAGAGTGGACTCATTATTCAAAACAGTGGACTCATTAATAAAATAACGTGGATAAATACGGCAACAGGCGTCAATTTAGCGCACTGGCAAAAGCGCGCATCAGCATTGGACATTTTTCAACATACGTGGTAAAATAAGCGTAATTTATACAGGAAATCTGCACAAACCATGGACTCAACTGTGGGTTTTCAAAAGCACCTTTGTGAAATCGGGCCATAGTGTGCGCTGCACTGGGCTTTAAGAATTCCTGGTTCGGTGCAACTACATGTGCTTAGCTCAATAAATAAACGTGATAACTTCTTTTCATACCCAACAAGGCAAGGCAAGCTGCCCCATGCGTTCTCTTCTTCGACGAGTTGGATTCCATTGCCAAGTCTCGAGGAGGTAACGTGGGCGATGCTGGTGGTGCCTCAGACCGTGTTATCAACCAAGTGCTCACCGAGATGGATGGTATGGGCTCCAAGAAGAATGTCTTTATCATCGGTGCAACCAACAGGTATAGTACAATAAACTGGCTTGTAGAAATAAATATAAGAATCTGCACCTACTGCTATTGCATAACATCACTTTGTTGTTAGATCTCAGCTTAGAAAAAGTTAGATTTTAGAGTTATGACAAAAGTAGCAACCTTCTTTCGTCTTGAAGGAATTCTGTACTGGAATCAGGTGATGATTTTCAGACAATACGAGGTTGCCACCATTGTCATATTTATAAAATGCAGCATTTTAAAAGCTACCCTCATAACTCTCAAATTGAAGATACAAGGTTTTAACAGACTAGTGATGATAAACTACTTTTGGGCTCTGAAATACTGAGCTGGCAGTTGACCTTATGAATGGTATCTGCAAGTGATTGCAAAGACAGATCAACGTAATTGGTCATGAAACATGTGCCTTTACAGTTCTTGAATTGTAATGCATCATGATACTGAATTCTAAAAAGTGAGCATGACACTCGCAACATGTAAAATCCCATTAGAAATTCTCTCGCACTTAAATCGATGTCACTCTCTGAGTATATTGCCCGTAATCATTGTTTAAGTACAGAGAAAATTATGTGTATTTCCAAAGAGATTATGGATTCCTTGATTGAAAAAAAGCTGATAAAACTTGATGAATACGATCAAAAGTGCATTGTTTTTTCTAGTGTTCAAATGATTGTGCTACGTCCATAGTAAAACTCTATCCTATAATGCACTGTGATGCAAGAACATGTCATACTATTAATATTAAGCTCTGTGTAACCGGGCCCTGGGGGGTGTTTCACAAAGATTTAAGTATGACTTAAGTCGCACTTAAATGCCGACGCATACTTGATATGCAACTCGCGATCTTATTGATAGATACGCATTAATGCGTGTCCTCATGACACGATCTGACCAATGCTGTCAAGCCTTTCATACCGTACACAACTCGATATTTAGTTGCGACTCTAAGTCATACTTAAATCTTTGTGAAACACCCCCCTGGTGTAAGTTGCAATAAATCCTCTTTAATACTGTTATCTCTCCGTTTCAGACCAGACATTGTAGACCCTGCTATCCTGCGTCCAGGACGTCTTGATCAGCTCATTTATATCCCATTGCCAGATGAAGCATCAAGGATCTCCATTCTTCAGGCTAACCTCAGAAAATCACCTGTAGATAAGGTAAGAATATCATGGAATGATAATAATACACAAAATTCAAATTTTTTGAACCACATAAATCTGTTCCATTGAGACAAAATTTGACTTGGAAAATGTAAATAATGTGTTCTTCGTATATCCTAGGTCCGATTTCATTAAGAGTTACAATTGTCACTTTTTCCATCATGGGGACAAGAGTAGTAACAAGGCTCGTCATTCAGTCCATTTCGAAAAACAGATGTTAAATGATGAAATAGCATGAATCAAACCATCTTTCGGGGCTGAGCAAGTCCTGCTGAGAAAAATGCTTTCTGAATGCATCTGTTAAGTGCTTTGAACAGTCATAGACTAAAATCGCCCTATATAAAAGCCAGTTATTATTAGTAGTATGATTATTTTTTTCAGGGATTATGAAACGAGAATTGATTATCATGATTATTGTTGATTATTACATGTTTCATTGGGGGAATATTCAAGGGAAACCAAATTTGTGATCTTGTCAGACTGGTGGTTCTTAAATACAGGGGGTTGCTATTAACAAGTTTTCCTGCATCTAGTATCATTCATACTATGCTATCATGGGTTAAAAAGTGTCCTTTAACCTTTTGCATGAAAAATAGTGATCAAATTAAACACTAAAAATGAAATTGTCAATGGGAAGCTCGTTTCTATTTTGCAATATTTTGCATGCCTTAAAAAAATAGTGAACACGTGATTATCTGTGTTGGTGCTCTTTAGTATGTCCTTTTCCAGCTTTTGATCTTGTACATCTGTAGAATCATTTAATGTACAACTGAAAACGTACCTAATTTTGTCGTAGTGTAATTGTAATATTGGAGAGCTGTATATGTAAAGCACATAGAGTAGTTTTGATTGATTATCCGCTATAATCACCAGTTTATTATTAGTAGTAGTCGATATAATAAATTTCAAAAAGTTTAATAGGTGTATGTGAATAAAAACAGATCAAGATCTGCATTGACAAATGGTCATGATTTTGAAGGCTTCCTCATGAAATAATCATTTGCTGCAACAACAGGTATTTAGGTAATACTATGATTCGTCTACACGTTTTGATTTTCTTGTCGTTGTAGGGAGTTGACCTGCTGTACCTTGCTAAGGTGACCCAGGGATTCAGTGGTGCTGATCTGACAGAGATCTGCCAGCGTGCCTGCAAGCTAGCCATCCGTGAGAGCATTGAGCAGGAGATCAGGAAGCAGAGGGAGCGTGTAGCAAACCCTGACCTTGACATGGTGCGTATGCTCCATTAGAAAATGATTATATTTCAGTGTTATATTATACTTTCAATTCCTGGGCCCCGTCTTACAAAGAGTTGTGATTGATCCGAACAATCACAACTAAGGACGGCCAGCAATGTCAACGTGTATTATGCATGTTTGTTCAAAATATTTTTTAACTATGATGTATATTCATGCATTAATTGTTTTCTTAAAAAATTCACTGTGCTTCTTTTTGTTTACAAAGGACATTGTGCAAACTTCCTATGGAAAAATTTATGACACTGATGGATTTCCATAGAGTTACGACTGATTTGTAAGATGGGCCCCAGATCAAGTATCAGACCCAAAATCAAATGCACAGCCTTTGGTTAATGAGGATTGCCTTTGATTTCTATTCGATGGCAACTCAGCATTACACATGATTTTAAGACTCACGCCTGATTTGATATAGAGCGCAAGTTTTTGCAATGCCCCTATAGTCTGACTCACCATGCTTATGGCTCAGTGGGTTAAAAAAAAGTATTTCATGTCCGAATATGACTGTATTGCTTAATATGAATTTCATTATTTTACAGGTTGTAAGTTATTTTGATCAGTTATAAGCGAATTGCAAGTCTTTGTGCAATGGGTCCCTAGAAGCATCTTCAGCTTGTCTATATCTGTGTGTGGGGGGGGGGGGGGGAGAATTGCTGGTGCCAGGGTCAGATGCAAAACTGTCCCATATACAGTATTGTGCTCCTGCAGTGAGTATGACTTAAAGATGGAGTTACGGTGAAGTGAATTTCAATGAATTCTTTGGTACATTATCTTTTTATGAATGTTACCCAAGGTATATGTCGTATTCTTCTAGTCTAGACTTAACCCTGGTTAATAATGACAATTTGACATCCATGTGTTTTCTGTCAGCAAATCCCTCCACTGCATCTTTTTTTATCAAAGATGCAGCCCACTGTTAAGATGGATCTTCAATGCATTAATGATGTCATGTATTATATCTGTACAGGAGACAGATGAAGAGGATCCAGTCCCAGAGATCACAAAGCTTCACTTTGTGGAAGCAATGAAGTTTGCCCGTCGATCCGTCAGCGACAACGACATCCGTAAATATGAGATGTTCTCGCAGACTCTGCAGCAAAGCAGAGGATTTGGTGGTAATTTCAGGTCAGTAAAGCACATTTTAAATCTTTACCACTACTTTCATTTTCTTTCTGGTCTGACCCTCTCTCAGTAAGTTCTATCTATATTCCTTTTAATTATTCTTTTTCTTAATGACCTTTTCTCTGTCTTGCTATGCCTATCTACATGTATATCTCTTCTTTTCTAGTACTTTTCCCTTCATGCATGTGCAATGTAGTTATTATAATTTGCGTACTTTTGTATAATTTTCAACAATTTATTTCCTTGTATTATATAGGAAGTAATTATTTTTGCACTTATGTGATTTCATGTATGTAATTGAAGTATCATTTTGTTATTTTGAATCATACACATTATTTTATTCAGCCTTTGGCTGCGAGGCATGTTTTGCTATACAGTTTTTTAATTAAATGAATTAAAAAAAAAAAATTCCTGGGGCCCTTTGCATAAAACTTTTGCCATAAAAAACTCTGGCAATTTTTTAGTTTTTTAATGTGTAATTTTCAATGGCATAATTTTGTTTGCCAGAGTTTTTGTTTATTTACCAGAGTTTTTTAATAGCAAAAGTTTTATGCAACGGGCCACTATTCATGCAAAGCCTTTGATTACCACTGGCATGGGATATTCCATTCCCTTGTTTTCAGTAAACTGCAAAGGCAGACTAACTCCATTTCATTCTTACCCCTATAACATCTGATTATTGTGATGTTATTGTTTTAAAAATGAAATACAATGTGTAATTTAATGTGTAATTTTCAATGGCATAAGTTTGTTTGCCAGAGTTTTTGTTTATTTGCCAGAGTTTTTTATGGCAAAAGTTTTATGCAACGGGCCCCTGGTAGCCTATTCCTATCTCATGGGGAATTCTAAGAAACTTGCACTCAGTAATATGTCTATTTGGTGTCCCAAAATCATCACATGTGCTGCAATGGATTAAAAATGGTTCCTGGGACCCGTTTCATAATGGACTTGCAACTGTTGTAACTTATAGATAATGAAAAACAAATAATCATTATTTATAAATAATGGAATGTCGAACTATTATTATTTACAAGTAATGAAGTATTACTTGGAATTATATATAAATAATTAGAAATGTTATTTTATATAATAGTTATTATTTACAAATAGAATGTAAATTATATATAAATAATAAATGGTGTGTCTGATAAGTTTTATTTGCTCTCCTATCTTTTCTGATGTCCTGATTTTCCTGGGATCATTGGATGAAATCAATGCAGAAGTAGCAAGAGTTACTGGAAAATGTTCTTGTAGAACAAAGTTATTTCCATTTCCCAAGGTCAAAGGTCACAAAGGTTACTTCGATAATCGAAGAAGCTTTTGAGGGTTCAGCTTCAAACTTACCTCATGTATGCATTTGTGAGTGACATTGAGGTCAAAGATCACAGAGGTCATTATATACATTGGAATATCTTTTTTATTGCGATAACCGAACAAGCTTTGGAGGGCTCAACTTCAAACTTACCTCATGTTTGCATATATGGGAGTGACAATGACATTAAAGGTCAAAGATCACAGAGTTCATTGTATGCATTGGAATGTCTTTTCCTTGCGATATAAATCCTATAAATATAGGATCTGACTCTTGCCTTTAAAACAGAGTGTCATGGGTTCGAATTCTAGCCATGGCATGTTCAGCAAGAAAAGTATATACTGTGCTGCACACGACCCAGTTGAGGTGAATGGGTACCCGGCAGGATTAATTCCTTGCATGCACTGAGCGCCGGTGATAGTAGCTCATGCTAAAACCGGGGTAATAATACCAAGTGCTTTGTATCCTCAGGTCAAAAGCGCGATATAAATCTAGCTATTAATTTTATTATTAATATTTTTGACTGTTTTGTTTATGATTTCCAGATTCCCTGATGCTGCTGGGCCAACAGCTGGTCAAGGTACGCCAGGGTCTGGGGGAGCTAATCCTAATCTCTATCAAGACACTGAAGATGATGATCTCTACAGTTAAATCTCTCTTGCTCAAAGATGCCACTCAAAGATTCCAGTAAATACAGGAGAAAATGTAATGAAGGATTATTATATCTGGGTGTAGTGTTCCCTGAAAGAGTGTATATTATTATTGTCATTTTCATTCATGTTCGTTTAAATTTAGAATTGTATAATTGATCGGGGGAGAAAGAGAATGTAATATTGGAAAGGGCTCACAGGAGTTAATCAAATTGTATACATTGCTTGATGTAGAACATAATGGTGCGCTAAGAGCCTATATACTGTAAGAAATTAGAGACTCCAGTGTCTTTAAATTTTGTTAAATGGTGTACAAAAAGATGCAGAAATGGAATGAGGAAGAATGAAAAGAAATATTTCAAAAACTGTTACCATTTATGATCCACATGGTATTTATCTTGTATAATTTATTACTCTACGAGACTGTCAGTTTCACAGAATGTCTGTGAAAAGATACATTGTTTCACAACACTACATTGCAATTTTTAAAATAGAATCTATATGAAATTGAATGTAAGTTAAAAATTTGAAGCTGTAATTTATGGTAGATAGCTGAGGGCAGTCTCATTTCAAAGCAAAACTTGAGTAGAATCTTTAAAAAATACAATCTCCAAAATTTAATCCAAAATGTATGTTAAAAGTGTGGTTCAGTTGTTAAGATCAATTTTCTTTTACTGAGCACAAGGCTAATTGAACTTCTAAGAATTACAAAAATTGTAATAAATGATTTATATACATCTGTACAGTATGGACGGATTGTTCCATCTCTATTGGGTAGCTTACAGATTTCAGATGGACACTATCACATATTTATACAATATCTATTTAATCTCTTGTTTTTTTTCATCCATTATTTTTATATGTTATTTTTTCCTGTCAAAATAACATGCCTTTTTATGAATTTATATTTGTTGAGTTATAACCGACACAAGCAATATTTGATTCTTCTATATCTTTTCATCTTATATTTCCGATAAAAAAAAAAATCCTCAGTTTGGCCGAAATACAATCAAGTCATACAGTTCACATGTGTAGTTCAGTCCTGTTATGGAATATAGTGTACTCAAACATTTTTGTGTAATAATATTTGTTTAACAGTGAGATAAGTGTCATAATGTCTATAAAGAACAATGACTTCTAAACAGATTACTTTGGACTGATACCAGTGATATACTGTACCATCTAACAATTAATTTTTATTTTGCCTCTTGTGTCTTGGCAGCAAATGCCAATGAAGATATGGAAGGAAAGGGGGGAGTGATATAGTCTGTGAATCTGCACAGATTTTTCACTGATATTTTGATCACCCACATTCTGCCTCTTACCAGGCATGAACATTTAAAATGAAATGAAAAATATTATTTACTTCTCATTCAAATATATAGAAAAATACAAAAAAAAAATATGAAGAAGTGGTTATTCAATCAGCTCTCTCTCTCTGATTATGAATTCAATATAAGGTTGTTGAACCTAATATGCCCACATCTTAAAAAAGTAATAAAATTGTAAAATGAGATCGAAGGATTTTTTTTCTTTAAATTTAGATGACTTATTTCTCTTTGTGATAACTGGGCTCATTCTCTTTGTGTAGGAACTGTTCACATTTTGTAGGAACCTTTCATGTCATCCGTATTTGCATGTTATTCATGTACTACCACATTGATAATAATTTGATAGGATTCAGTATAACACATGGGCAGTCACTTCATGGCTATTCTACAGGGAATAATGTATTTGAATTTTCGACCATTTTTTTGTTCTAACCGAAACAAACATTTTAGTTATATTAAAATGAAACCAATCTGAATTGTCTCCTAACTACTTTTGATGGATTATAAACATACACATTATTGATAATATAGAGATTAGTTTTCATTTATATGTACTTTTTGTTTGTTTTCATGACCAAATTGCAAGATGTAGACAGATAAATCATTTACAAACATTATAGGGTAAAACCATTTCTGTGCAGTGTAGGAATAATTTAAGGTTCACTTGTGTTACTCTCTAATTTTTGCAATTTGCTGAATGTCTGTCTCTTATTGCTTTGAAAAATGACGAATAAAATTCATGTTACGTATCTTCAGTGTTTATGTGTTTTGTATTTATTTTTTAAAGATATGTTTTCCTTATCAAAGGAGTGTTAAAAGAAGAGGATACCCTCTATATAATACAGTATTTATGTTGTAATTATTCAATTATATCAATTTTGTGAATTATTAGAGAAGAATGTAGTTTTAACCAGACGACATATGCAATAAAACAAGAATCAATGAAACTCTAAAGAAGGAAAAAATGATAAATAAAGAAAAAAAAAATCATAATTTAAATGTTGATATCACTTATGTTATGGAGGTCCTCCCTTTGCCAACACAATCAAGATTTGTGATGTCACATTTTTAACTTCAATACCCACTACTTTTATACATATTTTACTTAAATTGCCATTTTTAGCAAGCCATGGAGTTAAGTTTCATAAATATATATAAAAGAGTTTGTAATATCAGAATGAGCAAAAATATATGTTTTTGGGTATATTTTCAGTGTGAAAGGGGAGAGTGCTTTGTGAGTCGCATCACAAGTCTTGGTTGTATTGCCAGCAGGAGGATCTCCATAGCTTGACATTCAAAGGCTCATAACCTTTCTTTTTTGTTTGTCCAATTGTGAGTCAATCTTACATCAACATTGTTTTCTGATTCTGTTACACAAATTAATTTGTTCCAAGGGTTTCATTCTCTATTATAGACAATGTAATGTGGTAAAGCACAATCAACATTACTGAAGTCAATTAGAGGTTGCTAACTTTGCAATAATCCATTCCCTTGGGGAAAATCCTTATTTTAACTTCATGAGTTCATCATACCAGCTACAGACAAGGCTTCAATTATGTGCGTCTTATTATAACCACACTACTTGAATGCTTAGATGCATGCATTTGGGCATTTAACCCTATCTAGGCCGGGGGGGCCTCGGAGGCCCCCCCTCAATGATTCGCGCAATATTTTCGCCGCACAGATTTTTTTACCGCGCCGCTCGCTGACGTTTTACTTTCAAGTCTTGCGCAACTTTTGAGACCAATTTTGCGTCACCCTGGTACGTGGTTCCGAAATTACGCAACATTATGTAAGTGCATGTCCGACCAAAAAATTGCTCAAAAACGTGATTTTGTGTACAGAGTCAATGCAAATTGTGTTTTCAACCAAAAATCATAAATGCATGATTATTTTTAGTTTTGCTGGTCCAAATGTATTTATTTTATGATATTCTTGATCCCAGAAGAGTCTCCAAAAAATTTCATTGAAAAAACAATGAAATACAAAAGGTTAAAAAAACAGAGAAATAGATAAGAAATTGCAAAAAACAATATAATACATAAGAAATTGATCTGATATCGCAATTTTTTTCATGTACACTTGCTAAGAACACCACAAAGAGTTTCCAAACCAAAAATTAGAACATTTGGAGTTTTATTTAGGGAGTTAAAGGAAAAAGTATGATTCGCGCATACTATAATTGCGCATAAATTAGCATAATCACTTAATAGCAATTCGCATGAAATAAATTATTATACAATTTTGTAGATTATGTCCCAAACAACCCGCGTGCCAATTTTCGGCGCGGTTGACGGCAGAGATCTCAAGGGGGGGGGGGGGGCCCCCGGCCATATGAACTCCCAAAATACCCCGGCCTAGATAAGGTTAAGTTGGGTTTTCTTTTTATATCTATTTGCATTATTCCAGACAACTCTGTAGTGGGCAAAGTTTCTGGTTGGGCAAAAAAAAATCAGTTTGAATATCTGACAATAAATGGTGATAGCGATGACTTGATGGGTGACTTGACAAAGTTCAGTGCAGGTCACCACTACCTTTTTTCTCCCTCACCCATGCACCCCCTGCATGTTTACCCTTTTCGCTACTGAGTCCAGGGCACCCCCCCTCCCCCTTGTTGCAATTTCATGATCAGGGCACCGTTTCATCAGGGTCTTGAGTGCTGACAAGTTGTGTCCACAAACATTTACCAGAGTAATTATAATATTGACCATCTGCTTCATCTGAGCCAATGCAAAACCCTTATTCATAAAACTGAAGAGCCCTTAATTTGAGCTTGACTTATCCCTCTCCCCTGGGCTATTGGTAAGGTACCAAATCTTTCTTTGATGACCATATTTAAAAATCTAAGCTTTTGATAGTTGCAAGTTGCCTGAAAGTAAGACTTTAGCCTAATATTCCGGATCTGATGATGTCATCAGTGGCCGCGGTTTGTTTTGTCGGTTCAATACGTACTCCCGATCCGTCTGATCTGCCGGATAAGGATATCCGAACGACGATAGGAATTAATTCAGAACAAACTTCGTGTAGGCCCTAATGATGTCAAGGAATTTCCAGATGTCAAAGAAGGATTTACAACTGTAAATTAGATTGTAAGTAGAAATGGATGCTAATATGATTTCGGGTTTATTTTGTGCAATATATTTGTGTTACTTATATGTAATGATACGATTGCGATGTACTATGACTATGTGCATGATGTGAGGGAATTCCTACAGAGATGAGATGTAGATGAACTTCATTTGCTTACAATAAAAATCATAGATGGTCCCACATATTGAAATCGGCGTCCCGCTGCCTGTTTTTTTTTTTTTTTTTTTTTTGGGGGGGGGGGGGGGGGTGGGGTAGCCAGGAGGCGGAGAAAAGGAAGTTACTTTACAATCTTTAAAATCCAATGTCATAATCGATTATGAGCTGATGGATAGTATGATGGGGTGTCCAAACTTCGCGGACTTTTCAAAAATATTCATCAGGCTTAAATTTGTTCACAAAATATTCATAATTCATACAAAACCAATTCAAGAAATAGTTACCACGTTCACGGCAAGATCGTAAACTATGAAATCATGGACGAAAATGTAAAGTAGGTCAAGGGGTTTCGCCGGTATCGCGATCTCAAAATTCTATTCCGATTGGCGAATGCGCGCTGTGCTGGAAAACCGTTCTGAAAAAGTGTGACCTAACTTCGCGGACCAAAGTTTTTGTGGAGATGTAAACAAATTCTCAAGCTCAAAAAGTGAAATATTTATATCAGATTGAGGGCAAAATGCTATAGAATCGGTTAGTACCACATTTAACTCATTCTGCTTGCAAAATGGTGATATCGTGATGCTTGTTGAGAATATCAGATTTCTTCAAAACGGGCGCTAAAGGTGACAAATTTGCCGATCTTTTATCAATATTTTCATGAATACTGAACTCATCCGAAAGAAACTTACACCAAAGGATAATTTTAGGTCGCTTTTCACGTTGATGATGTCAGATTTTAAGGATATTGGCTAGTCTTTTAGATAATGACCGTCCGCGAAGTATGGACACGCGCGAAGTTTGGACTCACTGCCATACTAACTAGTCACTCACACTAATACGAGGTTAGTATATATATTACTAACCTCGTACAAGAAACAAAGAAAGGAGAGGAACAATTATAAAGGACACGTCAAAGAAAAGAAAGAAAATAATAGTTGACCAAACGAGTTGGCGGTTATAGTCAAATATGACTGGTCGCCATTAATTTCCAACAAACAACAAGGGTCCGTGTTTGACCCTGTCCCTGGATTTCGAAGTAGTCAGCAAACATCGCTTTATTGCTGAAGTAATATTTGCCGAAACTCCTTCTCGCTACGCACCGGGGCTCTTTCCGGTAAGTAGCAATACATTAACAATTATACATATGATTTGGAAATAATTTCATTACAAAAAGAGCAAATTTCGCTTACCTCGGCCTAGCAAGTGACTTTGTTTGTCTTTTCTACGGAAATACAAGGAAGCCCGTTGGTGGCGATAATAAACTTCACAACCTTGATTCAGCTCCTCGGTAATTTTATAACTGTGTCTAAATTCTTTAAATGCGCAATTCTTATGATTAATTTACTAATTATGGGCACCAATAAATGAAATACCTTCAAAAACATAATTCAAGATTACTATTGGCGATGATAACACTTTTTTGCAATTAATTTAAAACGATGACTAATAAAAAAAAAATTGAAAAAAATACACATGCCTGGAACGAAACAAGCAGTACAAGCTTTAACGAACGTCAATACAGTATACCAAAGTCTATACAATAAAAAGATTGGACACTTCAAGGACTTCGCGTAATGCCTTGCGTCGATTTGCGTGTAAAATAGTGTAGGTGCCTAGTCTTTTCCTTGTCGTGTCTTTGATATGAATATAAATCGCGCGCCCTCTTTAGGCGAAAATTGATATCCACGCTGACCAATTTTTATATCCGTGAAATCTTCACTAAAGATCAAGAAAATATACATATTTTTTAAAAGAAACTTCAAGGAGAAGTCACGGAAGGATCTAAATGATTCGGTAAGTGTCAAAGCAGAATGTGAAATACCAGATTATGCGTGATATTTTATGTGGGCAAAAGCCCAGTATATTTTGGATGTGTCGTGTGTGTCGCGTGCATATGACTGATATTCCTTCGCACGCGAGACGATATGAACCCATGGGTGCTAACTAGTAGGCATCGTTAACGTTAGCGATCAACATAAATGAAAAACAAGATCATGATGACATGATTGAAGATGGCGGCGTAAACATTCGGGCAAGTCTCCCCCGTCTTTTCATAATATTTTCCTCATTTTTTAAAATGAATTCTTGTTTAAAAATGAAATTGATAGGGTAGAAATGTCGGAAATGAAGTTGTATCCCATTTACATGATTTAGGGCACTAGCACTTACACGTATTGCGAGGTTACTATTACTGTACTAATTTAGGCCTAGATCTTTTGAAGGAAAGTAGAAATCTCAGGGGCGAATTAAGTTTGAGGTTTTTTGGCGGCACACGCAGATGAATGCAATGGAATCCCTGGCTCCGTGGAGAGTAAGCATACGTTAGTAAATGATTTTTACTCTCTAGGAGCCTCCTGGCTATGAACTGGGACTTACTTTCACCACACGTTTTCCTATTGACACAAACAACTCAACTGACTCAGACACTTTTTCAAACGAAAAAAAAAATGGTCATCTTTTTTCTTTTCTCTCCAGTATGTTCTTCCAAGCAATGATCAAAAACACTAAATAAAACAAAATTGATCACACTAAAAACACTATTTAACTGTCTAATAACTCCTGGTGAGTCTTACGAGTCCCCTTCCCGTATTGAGACTGCCAATTTCCCATAGGAGGGGAGTCCTCGGATAACGAGGAATATGCTATTACTCGTTATCCAGCTATGGGAAATTGGCAGTCTCAACAAGGGAAGGGGACTCAGATCACGAGGAGTAATTAGACAGTTAAAGGACAAGTCCACCCCAACAAAAAATTGATTTGAATAAAAAGAGAAAATTCCAACAAGCATAACACTGAAAATTTCATCAAAATCGGATGTAAAATAAGAAAGTTATTATATTCGAAACTTTGCTTATTTTCACAAAACAGTTCTATGCACATCCTGGTCAGTATGCAAATGAAGAGACTGATGACGTCATGCACTCACTATTTTTTTTGTATTTTATTATATGAAATATGACATATTCTAACTTTCTCCTCATTGGCAAGTGAAGCAACAATGAATTCCTCCCTGACCATGTTGAATTAGCAATGGTCAAAATATGGTATAGTCAAGTTTGCCCTTTCGTCAAATATGTAAAAAATGAAATATTGTATAATTCAAACGATAAAAAAACAAAATAAAAAGTGAGTGAAGGACATCATCACCTGTCTCATTTGCATGTCACTGAATTGTGCATATTACTGTTTTGTGAAATTTTCAGCATTATGCTAGTTTGATTTTTCTCTATTTATTCAAATCAACATTTTTCTGGGGAGGACTTGACCTTTAAATAGTGATTTTAATGTGATTTTATTGATTTTAATGATTCTTATTATCAAAAATATTCATTTATCAATATCATCTATAGGATACTGTTTAAAAGTAGCAGAGTGGTTTTGAAGAGGAGGGAAATGAGAGGTAGATGTGTTTTTAGGAGAGGAGACTTGGATCACGACTAATAGTTACTCCTCGTTATCCAAGTCGCCTCATATGGGAAATTGGACAGTCTTAACACGAAAAGGGAACTCGGCTCACGAGGAGTAATTAGACAGTTAAATAGTATTTTTGATGTGATTTTTGTCTCGCCTGCATAGCAGAGCGAGACTATAGGCGGCGCTTTTCCGACGGCGGCGGCGGTGGCGGCGGCGACGGAGGCGGCGTCAACATCAAATCTTAACCTAAGGTTAAGTTTTTGAAATGACATCATAACTTAGAAAGTATATGGACCTAGTTCATGAAACTTGGACATAAGGTTAATCAAAGTATTACTGAACATCCTGCCTGAGTTTCAGGTCACATGACTAAGGTCAAAGGTCATTTAGGGTCAATGACCTTAGACCATGTAGGGAGAATTATTTTCAAAATCTTAACCGAAGGTTAAGTTTTTGAAATGACATCATAACTTAAAAAGTATATGGACCTAGTTCATGAAACTTGGGCATAAGATTAATCAAGTATTAGTGAACATCCTTCTCGAGTTTCAGGTCACATGACTAAGGTCAAAGGTCATTTAGGGTCAATGAACTTTGGTCAAGTTGGGAGTATTTGTTGAATTACTATCATAACTTTGACAATTTATGGATCTAGTTCATGAAACTTGGACATAAGGTTAATCAAGTATTAGTGAACATCCTTTCTGAGTTTCAGGTCACATGACCAAGGTCAAAGGTCATTTAGGGTCAATGAACTTTGGCCAAGTTGGGGGTATTTGTTGAATTACCTTCATAACTTTAAAAATTTATGGATCTAGTTCATGAAACTTGGACATTAGGTTAATCAAGTACCACTGAATATCCTGTGCGAGTTTCAGGTCACATGACCATGGTCAATGAACTTTGGCCGTGTTGGGGGTCTTTGTTAAATTACCATCCTAACTGAAGGTTTATGGATCTAGTTCATAAAACTTGGACATAAGAGTAATCGAGTATCACTGAACATCCTGTACGAGTTTCAGGTCACATGACCATGGTCAAAGGTCATTTAAGGTCAATGAACTTTGGCCGTGTTGGGGGTATTTGTTGAATTACCATTCTAACTCTGAAGTTTATGGATCTATTTCATAAAACTTAGGATATAAGAGTAATCAAGTATCACTGAACATCCCCTATGAGTTTCAGGTCACAAAATCAAGGTCAAAGGTCAGTTAAGGTCAATAAACTTAGGCCATATTCGGGTAATTGTTGAATTGCCATCATAACTTTGAAAGTTTATGGATAGAGTGAATGAAATGTGGACATGGGTGTAGTTGACAAGTCTTAAGTCACTGTTCAAATGTCATCTATGGTCAATGAACGTGGTATTATGTCATTATATGAATGGTGTTTTTGTGAATAATTATTTTATAGTAGTTTTCAAAGTTAGCACTGCTGCTATATTAAATCGCGTAATGCAGGCGAGACTGCCAGAGGCGTTCCACTTGTTATTGATTTTAATGATTCTTATTATTGAGAATTTTACATGTATCATCTCTATAGAGGAAATTGTCTAAAAGTGGCAGAGTGGTTTTGAAAGGAGGGAAATGAGGGGTAGATGAATATCAATGGCTATGGTAATCGCCGTTTTATTTGAGAGGGGAGACTGGATCACGAGGAGTAATTAGACAGTTTTATAGTGATTTAATAATGCAATTCTATTGATTTTGATATTTCATATTATCGAAAATATTCATTCATCATCCACTAAGAAACTGTAAAACTGGCAGAGTGGTTTTGAAGAGGAGGGAAATGAGGGGTAGATGAATATCAACGGGTTAATTGCTGTTTTTTTGTTTTGTTTTTTTGTTTCTTTTGTCCCTTTGCAAAGCAAGTCTCCGATATGGGAGAGTGTTTCCCATATTGGAGAGAGTCTCCCATATTGGCCGTGCGTCTCTGCTGATCACACTACATCATGTCACATGACATTGGATTCTAAACGTAAGCCCAGGCATGCCTCAAAAGTAAAAATCATTCACTAACGAGTAACGTTGCTTACTCTTCACGGAGCTAGGATTGTGCCTGTTTTTTTGTGTGAATAATTGTTCAATTGCTGTCAGCACTGCTGCTATATCGAATCGCGTAATGCAGGCAAGACTGCCCGAGGCGTACCACTTGTTATTTTTTTCAATGTATCCCCCTTGTTTTTGTATTTTCATTTTCATTTTTCAATTTGGAAATCGTCTGTGAATCTATTCAAATCATAAATTTCAATTGAGTGAATTGAAACAGAATTTGCATTGGGTTTATACATTAATGTCACATGACATCTTTGATCAATTTAGGTCTGTCATGCACATTATTGCAACTTTTGAACCTTTGGTCCAGAAAGTTAAAGTTGTGTGAGACTTAAATGAAGAAAGTCATAAAACATTGTGACACAAGCTTTGCTAATCAATCACAAAATTTTGTATTCATTTTAAGCGTGAATTATGTAATGCAGAGTTTTTATCCATGTATACATGAAAAATGTCGAGTTGTCGTTATTACTACTGTTTTATTCCATTTCATGATTGCAACCACAACAGGGATTATGCTCAAGATCTGCATCTCAATCTTTTATTGAGAAATGAGAATCCTTTCTTTTATGTTTGTCTTTACCTGTAGCATAATTTTGAGTAGCTCCTGAATGGACCAGCCTACACCTTCAATGCCCCAGTGAGAGGAAGAAAAAGGATCAAATCTGGAGCCACAGCGGAGACCAAAAAATTCTTCTGCGAGGGGGACAAAAAGAATGAAAAAACGCAAGGAGTTGGATGCACTCCTCACTATGGCTAACGGAAAGAAGAACGGGAAAAGCAAGCGCTCGAAGGAGGGTCATGAGCTGTTGCGATTGGATTCAGATTCAAATTCCTCAGACAATGATGAACTGTTTTTGGCACCAAAGAAGACAGTGGTCAGGAGGTGGGTATACTTGTGTGAATAATAGCCACTCATCCAATGTAAAAGGTTAAATCTTCTACGCCTTTAATGTATGCTATGACTACGTGTAACAAATTGAACATGCACACATGGTCCTATGATCCTGTGGCTCTTGATGTGTTATCTACAATATTGGCCTACTTCTCTGAATGGTGATTTTTGATAAGACCAGTCACTGAATGAAAACAGTATACAAATATTCCAGGCTTTGAGTAAGTAATTAGTAAAGCGGGAATTATTTTCCGAGGTTGAACTGGCATTACTATTCATTAAAAATAGTCATTTTGCCAGTACATGTACAACCAAGGATGAATAATTCCCTATATAAATCAAATCCTGTATGCTGATTGGTCTAAATAGCATCATGTGCATGACCAAACATATTCTCACTATTTTGCGATGATGTTGAGAATGAAACGCCCACTGAAGAAAATTTAATATTTTGTGACCTCAATGATGGAATAGAGCACAATTCCATCAATTACATCACAGATCATGATCTATTGGGCGCATCGGTCAGCGAAGTGACTCTACCGGGCAAGTCCCATGAAAGGATGGCACAGGCACAATGCGCGTTCCGCTGAGCACGTGGCTTCAGGAGAGAAGATCAGTCAGTGCAGCGTGTTATCTATATTTTGGTTCAGACTAAAGAAAGATGAACTACGTGAAAAATAATTAGATTGTCAAGATCTACATGTATTGTTCCAACTTATTAAATGTAGGATATAAAACAAATATACAAGGCCTTTACTTCGAAAGTGTAGAGGGAATTATCTTTCCTCGGTTGTACTGGCAAGATTACTATTTTCCCTCGGGGCTTCACCCCTCAAGGAAAAATAGTAATGCCAATCCAACCTCAGACAAATTATTCCCGCTATATTCAAATCCTGGTATATATACTATACTTTTGAAATCTAGTTCTTGTACTGGTTTTTGTAGTTTATCCTTTTTTAATCTGAACCCAAGCCCACTGGCAGTGGTTGAGAGGAGAGTCCCAGAAATGAATGGTGTGGGTGTGTGTTGCGGTAGGGGTGGGGGTCATGTGATGTCCCGGCAAGCGGGGGATAATCTGAACACAATATGTGTCTGTGTGTATCTCACTAGAGCCGTCTGCACCATCCCGAGTTTTCAAATTAGCGCCCTATTTCTGATCCGGCAAATTATCCCGATCTGAAAAATCTCGAGATTGTTTGCAATGGAGACGCAATTATCGCGCTAGTTCGCAAGATTAATCTCAAGATTGCAATCCCAAGTCAACTCGGGTTTATTTGCAAAATAGCGCGCTATTTTACGAATTATCCCGCTAATTCGCAGGTGCAGACGCACTCGAGATTGGACTCGGGGTAATTTATTCATGACGTCAGTCCATAATGCAACTCGCGTTCCACTTCCGCCTTGGTCAAAACATAAACACATCGCGATCGTACCGAACACATGCACTTTATACACGCGAATAGACCTTATCGCAAATAGCGTTCATCGTTTCCCCAATCAGCAACTATGGTGTCCCACCAGTGAATGGATTTTGGGAGAAACCAGACCGATGGGGGACGCGCTCATTATCGACGATGGTCTTTAATTAGTCAATAACAACACTGACAGCAGTGTCGTCTTATTTATTTATTTATTTATTAATTCATTGCAACCATGACAGTTAGATTATTGACAATGCAAAGTAGCACAATTAAATACACAATTACGAAAGAAATATTTAAAAACTGGTGAGAAATATGTAACAATATAGTACTGTACATTAATACCAAAACAAACAGGGAAATAACAGCATAAAAGGGAAAACGTAATATGAAGAATAAGCAGGGAATGAAAACAAGAATATCTATTCAAAGTTGAAAAAATACTCGCATGAAACAGGGGGGGGGGGGCAAAAAACCTGAACCGCATTTCTTTATAATGGTCAAACCACAGATCATTCAGAATAAATTAGGATAGTTAATAGGTAATTCGGATGGGAAGGAGGAAGAGATGGGGAGAATGTAATAAGGAATATGAGAAAGAAAAAAGAAAGGAGAAGAAGAAAAAGAAGAAAAGGAAGAAGAAAAAGAAGATGAATATGAAGGAGAAGCAGAAGAAGAAGACAAAAAGTGAAGTTGAAAAAAAAGGAAGTAGAAAGAGGAGGGGAGTATGAAAAAGGGTAAGGGGTCAAAAAGGAGAAGGAAGGAGGAAAGAAAGAAAGAAAAGAAGGAGAGAGAGAGAGAGAGAAGAGGAGGAAAAGAGGAATTAGGGAGCATAAAAAATGAACCTGGAAGATATTACACATTGTATCACTTTCAAGTATACAGACTTAACATGATAGCAATTCTAGGAATACGCAATATTTAAATATAAAAATGTATGTATAACATCAAGAGACTGCTCGATCCTTTCAACTGGGTAATAAACAAACTCATTGTCTAATGCGCTAGAGACTATTCTTGTTATTGAAGGTTGTACAGACACCAGGGGATAAAACTCTGTTTGTACCTCTTTGTTTTACACGTTGGCAAGGGAAATTGTTTTCTGTTCCTAAAATCATCTTTCTTTGATGGATATTATCTGACTTTTGCAATTGGAGGAATTGCTTTTCACACATGATTTTCCTGCGGTCGGATAACAATTCTAAGTTTAAAGGACAAGTCCACACCAACAAAAAGTTGATTTGAAAAAAAGGAGAAAAATCCAACAAGCAAAACACTGAAAATTTCATCAAAATTGGATGTAAAATAAGAAAGTTATGACATTTTAAAGTTTCGCTTAATTTCACAAAACAGTTATATGCACATCCTGGTCGATGTGCAAATTGGCAGACTGATGACGTCACCCGCTCACTATTTCTTTTGTATTTTATTATATGAAATATGAAATATTCTAATTTTCTCCTCCTTGTCAAGTGAAACAAAGTTTTATTTCTCCCTGAACATTTGCAATTATCATTATTTTAACAGTTTATGGTTAAGTTAAGTTGGTCCGCATTGTCAAATCTGTAAAAATTGAAATATTGTATTATTCAAACAATCAAAAACAAAAGAAATAGTGAGTGATGGACATCATTGACTCTCTTATTTGCATATCGCTGAGTTGCGCATTGAACTGTTTTCTGAAAAATAAGCGAATCTTTAAAATGTCATAACTTTCTTATTTTACAACCGATTTCAATGAAATTTGCAGCGTTTTGTTTGTTTGATTTTTCTCTATCGATTCAAATCAACAATTTTCTGGGGTGGACTTGACCTTTAATTCTTTGAGTGCCTCAGTATACGATAATTGTGGGTTGATTATACGCATTGCTCGTTTTTGTACAAATTCCAGTAATCGTGATTGTTCGTTTGTTACTGACCCCCCTTTGCAAAATGTGAGCAAATATATAGCATTTCTTTCCTCCTCTCTCTCTCTGCCGTTGCCTCCTTCTCCGCCATGACATTAAAACCATCATATTCAACGAAGAATACATCACTTCTTCACTCGCGGCTGAGCTGAGAGGATTGTTGCATAACACCGGTCGAATTCGGCGAAAGTGCTAGTGAAAGGAGTACATTGATTGCATATCACGGGAAGTTATTCAAAAGCGCGCACCGTTGAAACTCCAAGATCCGAAAGTGCGCATGCTTGGAATATCCGGCCTGTTGCCTCGCTCGAGCAGGAATAGCTCTTCTTGCGATGGTGGAGACGGGGTTTCTTGAATCTCGAGATTAATCGCGAAGAGGGCCGATCGGGCTAAAATCTCGATATTGAGCAAACGCGGGATGGTGCAGCACCACCTACTCAGCCACACACAGATAACACCGTGTTCAGATTATCCCCCGCTTACTGGGTTATCACCCCGGGATCTGTGTGTGGCTGTGTGATTGCTTCAGTCATTTATAACTTTGATTTTAACTTCCTGTAGCTTCTTTGTGAACAAACCAATCACTATGAGTATGAAGGACATTTGTTAGAAAATGGGAAGTTTGTTTAAATCCCATCTCATTTTCATAATTCTTTCTTTTGCCATTTTTGACTTGGATTTATAATAAGTATTCTGAAACCAATTTATATGAAGGGCTACAGCCTCTCTGTGATTGAACCAATCTCTTAATTATTGACATGTGCTTTGTAAAAAGTATTGAAGCTAACCTGTGTAAATTTTTTGTTTAATTTTGACTGAGTGGAATTTGTGCAATTCCTTTGTGAAGTTTGATAATTTTCTTGTGGTACCCAGTTTACATGTATTATGCAAGTGTGGGATTACCTCCATGGCTGTACTAGGGGAGAAGCAGTTGCCTTCCTCACTTTTACTCACTAAAGTTGTGAAACTTTTTGCTGAAATTAATACTTGTCTATTGTATTAGTCAATCTTGTGCACAATATTCAGCATTATCAATATTAATGATTTAAAGTGCCCATGTGATACACATGTATGTTTGATTGTTTCGCTCCCTCGCTTTCAAATTTCTTTTTAAAGGTAAATTCCAGTTCTGGTAACGATCTCAAAATGACTTTTTACAGAATCTAATATACTGACCACCCAAGTGTCTGTTTGTATGAATGAAAAATATGTGCCAAAGGATTCTGGAAGAAATTGTGTAATTGCTGAGAAATAAGCAAAATAAGCGTGGATTCGGTCACTTCCGTCGGGTCTTTATTCCAGCAATAATAATACACTGTCCCACGTGTGCCTATCTGTGTTGGCGATCTTCAGTGTGATCGTATTTCAGCTTAGATTTTATGATTTCACAAAGTTCAATTTATGTAACTGTACCAGATCTAGATCCACGATGATATAGTCATACTTAACCTTGGTTTTACAGACTTTCTCACGAAATTAGTGTTTTACTGCAACTACGTTCATTTAGCTTTAAGTCTATCCCGTGCAAATTCTGCTTACGGCCCTAATATCCAGATATTGCTTCAACATAAAAAGTGAACTTCAGTGGTTGTTGTTACGTGTAGAGCATGATCGGTTACGGGTTAGCATTGAGGTGAAAATTTTTTTTAAAGGTATTTCTATCAAAATTGCTTTTAAAATAATCTTTGATATCTCAGGTTTCAAAGAACTTAGTTTCATGAAGATTGATGATTCCGAAAGTACTGGAATAGTCCATTTTATTCATGGGGGTGCTGTTACCTCTCATCACGGACGGACATTTTTACTCAAATTAAATTCACTCTAGTTTTATTGTTTTTAAAGTTACTCTAATTTGGTTTGGATGTTCTTGCACTCTGAACATTAATCTATCATCAAACATAAATCAGTAGAAAAAAAAATATAGGAAGTCAATTTTTCTGGTAGATGTGTCCGTGGTGAAATTAATGTCCGTCCGTGATCAGTTTTTATTGAATTTATGATATGGATAGTATGTATGGATTCAGCTTTTTATTCTTTATCAAAATAGAAACAAAAATAAAAGTGTGTAGAAGTATCTCACTAGACACTGTACATCATTTTATTTGAACATAGCTGAAATCCATACATTTTACGCATATCATATTATAAGAAATGATCACGGACGGACATTAATTTCATCATGGACGGACAAGTGAGCAATATACGCAAATACTGCTAATACTGTGGAATGATCCATGCAAATGGGAAACTGTGCTGAGCAGATTATGAATTTATTTTAACTTTAGTTTCAATTTGCAGTGAAAAATGTCACCGAGAATTATTCAGAACTCAAATGGATGGAAACCTACAACTCTTCACAATTTTTTGTGGTATCTATAGGTGGTTTCAGACCGCCTCGAAGTTCGCCAGTTCCAGGTATTCTCTGATCGGGAAATTTACCCCGATCAGAAAATACCAGGTATTTTGGCGGTCTGAAAGCAAACTACGCGTAATATCCCCGAAAGAAAATACCCGATAAATAGTAGGTACTTGGCGAAATTACGAGAACTTTCGCGGGGAATTTTCCAAGGTCGTGGGTATTTTGGCGGTCTGAAAGCAAATTACGGGAACTTTTAGCCCAGCGTGTCGTTGGGTGCGGCGCCGTGCATGGGTTGCTGCTGGGCTAGTGATTTTGAATTTCGCGCCTTGCTGCTTATCAGACCATACTGCGCATGCTCGTAACTTCAGGAACTTATCCCGAAGGGTATGTTTCAGGGCGGTGTGAATGCAGGAATAATTAATGGGTATTTTTCAGCCTAAAAAAGTTCTCGTAATTTAACGGGGATTCTTGTGATCGAGGCGGTTTGAAACCACCTTTTGTTTGGATGTTATTGGGGCTAAATTGTTGTCAGGAAATTTTTAAAAACATAATTGGAATGCAGATAGAGTTGGAAAGCTACCTGTGTGCCAAAAAAGCAGGAAATAAGATATGGCAAGAACAAGTCCAAAGCTCTAGATTTAATCTATTCAAGCATGCAGAAAGTGATGGAAAAGAAGAAAGTAGAATGCATAATCTGATAAGCAGAAAAATCATCAATTTTTCCATGTACAAAACCTATGGATTCACAATCCTTTAAACAGAACATGACATTACTGTCTTGAGGCTTGTGAAAAGTACAAGAATACCTTTTTTCGAAGTCCATTTTGGAGCTAATTTTAAGCAAATTGCTTATCTGGTAAACTGTTAAAATGCATACATTTATAAAGCTTGTACTGCAGTGTTTAGAAGCATAATAAGCTTTTGATTGGTATATATATGAATTATCAATTTCAATTTTGGATTCGGTCAGAGCCTAAATACATTAGGGCTGTTGATGTTATGGGGTGTCTCCACTTTAATATGGTTAAAAGATGAATTTGAAGAGAGCCTCTGACAAGTGTTGTGGTCATACCTGATCCACCAAACAAGCATAAAATAAAGGATCAGCAACCTTTGAATCTTTTGGATTTAGTTAATGGACCTAAAAAACATCTTTGGTCTTGGAAAATTAATGCCTAAATATGTATTAACATATATCATGATATATCATAAAAAATAGTTATATCAACATGATCATTGATCAACTAGATGTTGATTTGGTACCTAATAGTATTCTATAATTTGAAAAGAAGACAATATGCATTCGGACATTCTTTACATTTGATTTTGACAAGAGCTGTGTTTAAAGCAATCATATGTCTAGATTATACTGTGCATCTAGCATAGAAATCAAGTTGCTACAACTTCAATCAAGTTGTAGCAACTTGATTGTGCAACTAATACTGTTTAATCATATTAAAAAATGTACAAATCATCAATACAATAGCATTTGTTCCCCCAAAAAAGTAATAAGAACTTCTTACAAGGTACTTCCAATGTATTTTAATTGTGTCCGTCCGTGATGTCCGTCCGAGATGTCCGTCCGTGATGGAAAATATTTGCAATTCTCTCAGAAGTTTGATATTGGTTAAGAATTCAATATGCTGAACATAGAAGCTATTAACATACATGTACCTGAGTGTTAGTTGCATTAACAATTATTGGTCAATATTAAGCTGTTTAGATAGAAACAATAAAAATGTACAAAAATTCTGAAAACCACATTTCTATCATGTCCGTCCGTGATATGGCACATTTACTGGATATCTATGTTTGTAGGTAACCATGGCAACAAGCTTTTTTCATCATTCAGCATACTTTGTCCTACCCTTCTCTATAAAACACAAAGGAACCTTGTTCATCTTATTCCTAATTTGTTACAAGCCTTCAAAATTTCCAAAATCTATGAAATGTCCGTCCGTGATGAACCGATCACGCTCTGTATTAAATTGAGAGAGAAAAAAATGCTATCACCTTTAATTTGTCCCTCCCCCCTCGCAATTAGAATACACATGTGATTCCACCCCTTGTACAGTGTAGTATTTTTTTTAAAACCAAAATTGATGTACATGTACTTGTACCTCAGACCTCGATGATATTCATTGTATTTAAATGTATTGTTTTGATAAACTTTAAAAAAGTTTCTAAAGTGAGCTCTTCTTGTACAGTATGTACATGTACTATGATGAGTGTTTCATAAAATCAATTAAATCAGATTTAAGTAGTTTTCCAGTTCATTTTGAGAATTGAAGTAGAATTTGCCTTGAAGCTAAGATTGTATCATGCCCAGCTTGATATCAAACTGAACAGCTGGAAGTCTTTCAATCTTGAACAGTCAACTTGACTGGCAATGAACAAGCATATTTAATCAGGACTACTTGTCTGTAATATTCATGGGAAATATAAACATGACAATACAGACAGACAGTTTTAAAGTTGCTTCTTTATCTGAAAGAAGCAACTGAGGATCAGAAATTGGAATAAATTGCTGAAAACTCCTTTGTACCTCATTTGAAGTGTGTAAATATTGTATATAAAAAATTCTATATAAAATTTTTGAAAAAACCCCAAAACAACAACAACACATATGAAAACAACAAAACATCCTGTGCTTTCAGAAGTGAAGAACTATTTACAGTGTCTAACTTGCAGATAAAACACATATCATAAAAATATATTATTTGGTTATTCACTATTTATTAAATCTCGATTTTCTGTTATTCTAAGTAAACTGCTCTCTTCTTTATTTTTAGTATTTAAGATAAGATTCACATGTCCATGTACAGTTCATCAATAATCATTATAACTTTCTCTTCTCTATATATTTACACGAACACTTTATAACTAGTACTCACAATTAGATTTACACGAACACTTTAATAGCTCATCAATAATAATGGAAATTTGTTTTTTATTACAGGACGTCAACTTCATAGACATTGTACATGTATGAATACAATTTGATTTATATATATGCTTGTATCAAGTATTTAAAACAAGATTCATTGAATGCAAAGATATACATGTACATGTAGATAGAGAGAGGGGGGATTATAGTAGCAAATAATATACTGTTCAAACTTCATAAATTCATAGTTCAAACATACATCTTGCTTGCCAATTAGCTTGTAAAACCAGTCCATTGATATGATGCATATTTGTACATGTTTATGATTGATGTACATGTATAGGTATCTTTCAAATACCTGCATATTATTTTATGAGTACATTTCAGTACATGTATACCACAAGGTAAACTATGCAGGCAGTTAGCACAGATCAAGTTTTTCAATAGTCTTGTATTTTTTTAAATAGAAATGGGAGGGGGTACTTTATACTAGGGGGTACTTATTGAGGGCTGATCTACATGTACATGTATGTACAGGTACTGCACATATATAGGCCTACATGATAGATTATCAGGTATGAATTGATGTGACCATAATCATTAGATACTAAATCTTCCCTTGTCTTGGGTTGAGTTGACTGCAGACTTGATTTACATGTACTCTACCAACAGTGAAACCTGTGTATAATAAAGACAACCAAAGGGAGACTTGGTCTAGTTGTAACCAGGTGGTCTTCCAAAATGTAATTTATGCATATTTGCATATTATGTCAAAAATCAAAAACTTTTAAAAATTCATAAACCTTCACCAATTTTTGTCTCATTTTTTTTAAATATTAAAATTAAATACTGTACATGTATGTCAACGGGGTGAACTTCTCCCTTAAATGAACTGGAACAGCGGCAAATGACTTTCAGTGGAATTACTAAAACTAAAAAACGAAAGGGGCTTTAAGAATAAAAGGAAATTTTGGTCTCTGATATAGTCACACAAATTGGGAAACCTGCTTTGTCTTGCGCATGTGGTACAAACAGATACACCTTTTTTAAATTATATTATTACAAATCTTTTTAAAGATATGATGGCCCTATCTTTAATTTTTTTCTAGAAAAAAACAAAAACAAACTGTAGTGTACATGTACAGTGTATACCAATATGGTTTATTAAAGCCTTTAATACATATATGTACAGGTATGTGATATTAGTTTTCATTTATCGTTTCCCAATATTTTTTCCTGAAGAAATAATTTTTCCTGACTGACTCGCACTCCAATGCAACTCCTATTTATGGCGACATAATTAAGAGGGTCCTGATCAGAATTCCATCAACCCTTAATGTGATGCTGTTGTCCATCACATCACTAGCCTAGCCTCGAGGCAACTAGCGCTGATGCAATTTATATTCATTTAGTCGTGTCTGGGATTCACTCACTCACTATTCATCCAGCGTACTGTATATGACCATAGACCTATTACGAATCATGTTGTACATGCTGACACAACATAAAATGAAAGGAAATTAAATTGACATTTCCAGTATTACATCGTCAATCCCTGTTTAATAGATTTGACTGAGTGTCGTGACATATTGATTTTAAAACTTGAATACAATTTTTTTACCTCTACATACATGTAGTGTGTATGATTTGTCTCTTGTATCCTGAAATCTTATGACTTTGTTTTTTTACCAATGTTTCATTCATATTTTGGAAACAAGACACAAGATTAAAGTCTAAACCGACCCTCTCCCCCCCCCCCCTCCCCTCTTGTGATACTTTTAGTCAAAGATTTTTGTTTTTCAGATGGTGAACTCTATTTTCTGCCTGCTGGTTATTACACATCACACTCTGCTTGTGTTGTTGAAACATTTTTTTTAAGAAATAATATTCAATCATTTTTTTTCATAAACTGTATTATGTTTAATTCTGACACCTTTTTATGTACTAGAATTGTAGTATTTGCAGTCTCTTCCAATTTTTTGTGTACCTTGCTGGCCTCTTACCAAATATACAAGTCATGTACATGTATATTTAGTTTAACAAAGCTATCCCAAGTTTAATTGACGTACCACACTTACCACAGCAAGCAAGCCTTATTATATGACATTGGGATTATTGTAATTCTGCGTAAAGTGCAATTGCGGACTGTTACTAGTTCATAGTATCCTCTCGTTAAAACAGAAAATACCTGGACAATTTCTGAATTCTGAAAATTGCTTGAAAGCTAAATAATGTAGTTCTTAATTGCTATGCTATACATGTATACCTTGAACAGACATTACATTCTCAGTACTTTTTATGAACAGACAAACAAAACATGGCATGTCAAGACTTTAAATACATAATTAGACATTTATTTGTGTGAAAATTTACTGAAAAACTTCTAGTTCTTTAAGATAAATAACTTATTTTAAATATCATATTTCATGACCCTGCTCACAACTATAACAACAAATGATGGAGTGGTCTACATGCACATTTACAGTCATGTAATTAGCATTGAAATACATGTAAAATGTTTTGGAATAGATCTATTTGTTTACTGTAAAAAAGAAGGTCTGGATATAACATCACAAGTTCTTCCAAAGTCTAATCTCAGTGTATCAGAATGTTTATATTCTGTCTTTTTATCTTTTTTTCTCGTATTTCAGACCAAAGCCTTGCTCATGTTGTGCAATGTGTGTACCTCTTGTCATGTTCATCTTAACGATGGGCTGTATGGTCATCACAGGAGGATTAATCTGGATGCATTTTAACCTCAAACAAGATCTAGATAACCTCAGAAAAACACTGGAAAAAGGTAGGATGTCTTGTCTCACATTGAATAAAAAGAAACCTTGCATGTTCCGTTTTAAAAGAATTTAATGCTTTTAGAAAAGGACACATTGTTCACTTTTTTGTCACACAAATGTATTTTTTTAGGGGGAAGGGCTAGGAAGGTTATTACAATGGATACCTGACCAATTGTATCAGTGTACTGTATTAATACACAGTATTGCCTCAATAAATCAAATCGAAAAAATAATACCAATTAAAATTACGATAATAACGCAGTTCTTATAGAGCATATCACATTATGTCATAACATCCCTAAGTGCTTCCAAAGGACTTTGGATATTATTACCCTGGCTCTAGCCCCGCAGCCTTTTACAGCGTGGTGGCATATCAAGGAATAAAAATTCTTGCCAGGTACCCATTCATCTCACCTGGGTTGAGTGCAGCACAATGTGGATAAATTTCTTGCTGAAGGAAATTACGTCATGGCTCGGATTCGAACCCACGACCCTCTGTTTGAAAGTTAGAAGACTAATCCACTGGGCCACAACGCTCCACAAGAAAAAATAAACAGGTTCAAACTTTAAAGATTATGCTGTGGGATGTGTAATGATATATTGATCATATACATGTATGGACACTACATCAGAAGTCAAGAATTATGTCTGCAACAAGCATCTTTTCACCACTAATCCCTGCCAATTTAATCATAAACAAAGCAGATTATTAGCACCTATACAGCAGGATTTAAAGGCACTGTGGATCTCGTACATACATGTACAGTAGTTTTTCCCCACAATTCTCATTATTTTGTCTATGATGAAAGTAGCTATTAGTGATATGAAGATGCTTGCAAGATTCCTGTATAAAGACTCAGCTTTGACCTTGATATGGTATCAATGGTGCCTTAATTTGAAATGATAATAATACATGAGATTTGTTTAGTGCACTTTCCATCTTGATTAGATGTTCAAGGCGCTTCAGAGCAGAACAAAAACTATTTACATATAATACACATCTGTACAATAAGGCAATCAAAAAGCATTCTTAAACAGGTATGTTTTCAGGTTGCCCTTGAAGGTGGTCACTGAAGTCAGGGTTTTCAAACTCTGTGGAAGAGAATTCCACAGGTTAGGCCCTGCATGAGCAAAGGCCCGTTCCCCGCATGATTTCTTAGCAACTGGAATTTGTAAGAGATTAGAAGATGAGGATCGTAAATTTCTTGAGGGTTGGTAATTATGCATCAAAGACTTATTATAACTGGGGGAAGTTCCATTGACTATATGAAAAATCAAAAGAAGGATTTTAAAGACTATGCATTCCTTCAGGGGCAACCAGTATTAAAAGAGATTTCAATATAGGGGTGATGTGGCTGCACTTGCTAGATAGAGTTACAATTCTATCATAAAAAATACTAGTTCATTGTGTTATTCATGTATCGTTCCTCTTCCTCTACAGTTGAGATAAAAGCTGATAGTGCTTCATCACAAGAGAAGACTATTGTTAGCCTAGAAACTGGGCTGGAAAGATTGGGCTCTTTCCCAGAAAAAGTAGATATTGCAGATATCAAAGTAAGTAAAAAAAGCCCTATTGATATTCCATTTTGGGTGCTTTCATTATTTGTGGGCTACATTCAATATTCTACAAAATTGAATAATTCTTTTTTTTTTATAATTTGCCCCCCCTTGCAAAAATTTGTATTGATCATTATTAGAAATACAATGTACCCCCTTTTAAGTGTGAAAAATATACATACAAATTAATTCTATATCTGTGACCCACCCCTATCATACATTGTACATGTATTTTGTATACAAAATCCTGTATATTCCCCATTGTCCTATTAACAAGAGTACAATCTATACATGATCTGTAGATAAAACACAATCTTTACTTCTCCATTTGTGTATTTGAGATATTTTTAATGTGTTAACTCACCTCTCTGTCTTTATACATACAGATTAATATATTAAACAAGTCCTTGAGTGATATACAAAAAAGACAAGATGAATTGGATTCATTAAAAACTAGGATAGAAAGTCTTGAGGGTAAAGCATCGTCTACATCAGCAGCTGAACTTCAACAGGTCAGTTAATATCATTGTCATTGTGGCATCATCACATTATCATCATCATCGTTATCATTGTCATCACCATCATCATCATCATCGTAATGATTCATGTAATTTGAATCAGTATCATGCATGTAATGTGTTTCATCATCATCATCATCAAACTCAAAATCATTATCATAATCAGCATCACCATATTGTTAATCATCATTACAATCATCATCATCGTCATCACCATCATCATCACCATCATCATCATCATCACCACCATCATCATCATCATCATCATCATCACCACCGTCATCATCATTATCATCATCATCATCACCACCATCGTCATCATCATCATCATCATCATCACCACCATCATCATCATCATCATCACCACCATCGTCATCATCATCATCATCATCATCATCATCATCATCATCATCATCATCATTGTCTGAATCATCATTATCAGCAGCAGACTCATCGTTTCATGTTTGGGTTGTTGTTAACTATATAATTTACATTTTCAAAAGCCGTTTTTAATGTTTGAAATATGTATGGGGTCTTTTTTAATGTAATTGTATTCATTAACAATTCTGCAATTTGGCTGTTAATAAACATTATATTGAATTGATATTGATGTAAAAGGAAGACAAGTGACAAAGATTGCAAGATCTGACATATGCATTAATTTTGAGCGCTTTAAGTCAAGAATAATCATACTTTTCTATAATTGTTTCTTTAGAGTTAAGAGAAAAAAGGATTTTTGTGTCAATTGATAGAGTAAATAGAGGTTGACTTTATTTTCTTCTCTTTTCTGTTTGTCCTCTTCCAGAATGTTGCTGAGCTAGGCAGTGAAATTGAGGATCTCAAAGGAAAACATGATGAGCAGGAAATGAAAATAGCTGGTTATGAACAAAAGATAACAGAATTAATGGTAAGATAGCAGTGTTCTTTTCAATAATTAATTTTCTTCCTTCTAGAAAGTAAGAGGTCTTAGGGTGTTTCAGAGGAATTAAAGGGTATTGAAAAAAAATGTGATTGCAATAGATGGATAGAACATTGCGGTCTGGGGCCTAACTCTCTCCTTTTGAAACAGAGTTGTGGATTCCAACCCTAGCGATGGCCAAATTTCCTCCTAGAAATAAATTGGTCCACATTGTGCTGGCGTCTACTCAGGTGAGGTGAATTTGTAAACAGCAGAATTAATTCCATGAATGCACCAAGTGCCTTTAGCAGTTGGAAGTATACCCTGGGTAAAATACAGTGCGTCCCCAAAAAAACTATACACTTTTGAAATGGCTGCCAAATAAAAGATTTAGCACTTTGGGGGAAAAGACTTAAAGATATGGAAAGCCAATATAGTCAACTTTCAAATGACACCAAAAAGTTGAAAAACTATTCATGCTTGAGCGAGTACTGCCCACTGAAACAAAGGGTATGAAAATTAGGGTGGGCCGGAATTAGCCTTCCAATTTCTTTCAGGTTTTTTGTTTGATACTTGCAAAGTTGAGGGTTATTTGGTGAATAAAAGATCAGATGTGATCAGATTGTTGTTTGTGAAAATATAATGCATTATTAAATTGAAATGTAATGCATGAGTGATCATGAATTGCAATTTTTAGTGCAGCATTTTGTCTTTATCATGTGGATCTCAACAATGTGTTCATGACAGTCAGAAGAGGGGGGTAATATGACTTACATGTAGGTAGGTAAAGTACGTTGATGGTATAAAGGTCAACAGAACATTTAGCAACCCCTCCCTCCATCTCTACCCCCTCCCCCCACTTCTTGAGAGACTAAGCTTGGCTAGGCTGGGCAGGAATTAGCCTTACAGTTTTTTTGAGAGGTTAGTCCTTTGGAACTTTCAAAGCTAAGGGTGTTCTGCTATTTATGAGTGAGATAAGGTTTGGTTTCTTAGGCAAATTTCATGAGTTACTAAATTGAAATGTTATGCATGAGTGAACAGGAATTGTAATTTTAGTGTAGCATATTCATCTTGTGGGCCTCAGAAGTGTATTCGTGAGAGTCAGATTAATGTGATGGTACATGTTACAAGCAACAGGCCGAGATATGCTAACTTGCTAAGACTTGGTTAAAAGGGCATTCCTCTTCATTTTGTCCTTTTACAAATTAAAAGTCATATGTACCCTCCCCTCTCCACCTCCATTTCCCAGCCCCCCCCCTCTCTCTCTCTTTCTCTGTCTCATTTCCTGGATAAGGGATTGTAGCCTATTCAAAACTTAACTGCCAAGTGACCGGTGGCTGATGGTCAGTTTTTTTTAATTAATGATTACCAAGAAATTTAATGATTATGGTGATTAATGAAATAATTTATTGAAAAAAACGAATGTTTGATTGGTCACATTGCACATTGAATGAGTTGATTTTCTGATGAATTGTTGATTAAATGATTGATAGGAAAAAGTTGATGCCCCAATTCAGAATTAATCATTAAATCAACATTCTGCTCTGGACTTCACGTGTACATGACAATAGCCATCAGTCTCTCAACAGGAGGGGAGGGCGGGAAAGAGGGAGGGGGCGGGGGCTGAATGTTCTATTGACCCTTGTTCCATCAACCTACTTCTCCCACTTAAGTCCTATCTCACCCCCTATTCTTCCGACTCCCATGAACACATTGCTGATATCCACATGATAAAGTTGAAATGCTGCCCCAAAAGAGATCCAAATGATAAAGTTGAAATGCTGCCCAAAAAGTGTAATTTATGTTCACTCATGCATTAAAGTTCAATTCAATAATTCAAAAAAATTGCTTAAGCAACCAAAACTGGTCACGGTTGATCATTAATTTATCACAACGCCCTTAACTTTGCTAGTTCGAAAGGATTTGCCTCTCAAAAACTGACATAAGTTGGAAGGCTAATTCCAGCCCACCCTAATTTTCATACCCTTTGTTTCAGTGGGCAGTGCTCGCTCAAGCATGAATAGTTTTCCAACTTTTTGGTGTTATTTGAAAGTTGACTTTATTGGCTTTCCATATATGTAAGTCTTTTCCCCCAAAGTGCTACATTTTTTATTTGGCAGCCATTTCAAAAGTGTATAGTTTTTTTTGGGACGCACTGTACAGTGTGCCATTGAATAGACAACTTGATTACCGGTGCCTCATATATTATTAGTAATACTATGGATATTTTCAAAGATTAGATTCTTGCAATCATCCACAATGTTTTTTACGTGATGGAAATTTATATTATTTGCACATAATGAAAAAAAAACAGCAGGAATTTTTGTACTTTTAGCTGCGAGAAGCAGCACAGCAGTCAGTTACAAATTTGCAATAAATTGAAGGAATTATGATTTGTTGTGGGATACTTGCAAGTTTCTTGGAATGTTGTCCAAGAGCCCAATCAGACCCATCATTTGTCATTCCTCTATTATGTTTCATACACTTCATTTTATCATTCAAATTTCTTAAAATGTACTTTTGATATTTGGATGTCTTGAATTTTCTTTTCCACAGTGTCAGAATTCTTTTTTTTTTAACTTAGGAATTCTATTTTAACTCTATCTTTATACAGAGTGAAGTAAATACTTTAAAGAGCCAAGTAGCCCTTTTACAAAATCCACCCAGCACTCCACCAAGCCCGGAGGTAGCCCCACCAACCACATCAAGTGCCACTACCAGACATTCTACCCCAGCAGAACCTGCAACAGGCTCAGGCAGCTCTATATCAGATCCACATTTTATTGAAATTCAAGAGGTACATTTATACAATTAAACTTCATATATTGATATATTGATGTATATTGATTTCATAAAAGTAATTCATTCATCAGTAGAGTAATATTTCAAGAAATGTTTAGAAGATTATTTCAATTGCATTTTTATGATGTGTTAATATGGCCTTTCTCAGTAATACTGTACTCTTCTACTTGGGAGCCCTCCGCGCTCCTTTCTTTCATTTTTCTCTATATCTCTCTTTCTTTTTTTCTTTCTTTTTTTGATTATTTCTTCCTTTCTTCTTTATTTTGTTTTTCTTTCTAGCTCCCTTTCTGTGTGCCATCTCTCTCTCTCTATTTCTCTTTTTTATTGTCTCTATCTATCCATCTTGTTATAATGTAGCTCCTCGTGATTCATACTTTTCCGGATTTCTAATAACACTCTTTTTTTTTGTTCCTACAGGAGATCTCAAGAATATGGGCTGCAGTCCATGAAGTCCAGAGCACTGCTTCCAATCTATCAAGAGAGCATGATGAAGTAGTTTCCTCATTGTCTCAGTTTAGACAAATGCTACAGAACAGTTCAGTTAATACTCAGTCTTCTGTACCAACGGTGGCGAGCCATTCAAGCTCTTCACCACAAAGTATTCAGACTGGCCAGTTTGATCTGGCACAAATGAAAGCAGATATTGAACTTCTGGTAAGTATAGAATTTGTAATTGAAGGCCCAGCTTTTATATTTATTATTAATGTTTATTTCTCACAAATGATGATTAAAGATGCTTGTAATTTTTCGTGGAAGAATGACTGGAACAATATTAATTAATAAGCAAAATCAAACAAGTATTTATGAACCAACTGTTTATTCAAATTGATTCGCATCTCCATTGAACTCAAATCATCAAGCATGAATTCATAGCACTGTGACAAAAGTGAACATCATTTGATGCGTTTCCAATTTACTTGCTAAATTATGCATCATTAATGCATAAAATCTACATAAACCATGGTTTGAAACAATGTATTCAAGACCACCTTTGTGACCCCGTCTTACAAAGAGTTACGATTGATTCAATCAATTGCAACTGTATGGAAATCCATCAGTGCCATAATTTTTTAGACAGGAAATATGCACAATGTCCTTTGTGAACAAAAAAGAAGCACAGTTAATTTTCAAGAAAACAATGAATGCATGAATATGCATCATCGATGGAAAATATTTTGAATAAATATGCATAACAGATGTTGACGTTGCTGGCCATCCATAGTTGTGGTTGATTGGATCAATCGCAACTCTTTGTAAGACGGGGTCCAGGACTGAGTGTCTGTATGATCCAAGCCCTCTCTGATACTACTTCATATGTTCTTCTTGTTTTATGTTCTATTGCAGAAGGAAGAATACAATAAGAGCATTGTATCAATGCCAGTAACAGACATCATTCCTGTAGGAGACTCCAGCAGTTTAAATACAACAGGGATGCGTTTATTAACTGAGAGGGTGACACGACTAGAGGAGAGGGTCAATGAGGTAGGTAATCATACATGTCATTACAGATCTTGGTTCTTTTTTGAGGTGTTTCATGTTTCAAGTGGTCAGTGAATTTCAACGACTAATTTGCTCTGAGCCAATCAGATGCAAGGATTTCGGTAGCTTATAACAATAGTGAAAATCACTGACCAATTATGCCTCTGCCCACCATAGATTGATATGTTTACTGATATGTTTATGTTTATATATATGTATGTATGTATTTGTGTATGTATCATTGTAATAGTATTAGTTGATACTCAAAAGAAGAAGGATATTTGCATTATAAAATGAAGAAAAAAAAAATTCAGAGAGGCTCTCTGAAATACTTTTTAGGTGAAAGTTGGATGCTCTGTATGCATGTTGGATGCAGAATGAGTATGTTCCACATCATTGATAATCATATTTATTGGTATTTTCTTGTTTTTCCAGCTCAAACCAGTAGACAGCAACCCTGATCTACTGAACATCAATGTGACCAACAGCATGCAGATGCTACTAGAACGCTCCTTACAACAATTCAAGGATGAGAACATTGCCGATGTCTCCGCGCTTCAGGAAGGTCTAGCGGCTGCAAGCTCGTTTGATGACGAGGTTGGGACTAGGATTGCATCAATCCAGGACCAGATCAGTACATTACAAAGAGAGACCTGCAAATGTACATCCACGACTTCCTCACCAGCAGAAGGTCAGTATGATGAAGGATATCATTAGCTCAATTTATTTTTGTTTCCAACCAGTACTAGAGAGGGCAACTTTTTTTATTTCTAGTATTTTCTATTTTATTGTTTTTTTAATTAATCCTATCTAAGCCGGGGTATTTTTGGGAGATCTCGGCTGTTGATCGGGCGATCATGCCAAAAATTGGCACACAGGTTGTCTGGGACATAATCTACAAAATTAGATAGTAAGTTTTTTCATGCAATTTGCTATTAAGTGATTATGCTAATTTATGCATAATTAGTATACAAAATCATACTTTTTCCTCAAACTCCCTAGATAAAGCTCCAAATTTTCTGATTTTTGGTATAGAAACTCTTTGTGATATTCTTAGCAAATGTACGTGAAAAAATTGCGATGTCAGATCAGTTTATTATGTATTGTATTGTTTTTTGCAATTTCTTACGTTTTTTTTTTTTTTTTTAACCTTTTGTTTTTCATTCTGTTTTTTTATGAACTGTGTTGAGGACTCTTGCGATCATAAACAACAAAAAATTAATCCATTTAGACCAGCAAAGCTAAAAATAATCATACATTTATGATTTTTGGTTGAAAACTAAATTTGCATTGACTTTGTACACAAAATCACATTTCTTAGCAATTTTTTTGTCAAACATTCACTTACAAAATGTTGCGTAATTTCGGAACCGCATACCAGGGTGTCGCACAATTGGTGTTAAAATATGCGCAAGACTGGAAAGTAAAAAGTCAGCGAGCGGCACGGTACAAAAATTTCGCATCGCAAAAATATTGCCCAAATCGTTGAGGGGGGCCTCCGAGGCCTAACCCCCCCCCCCCCCCCCCCCGGCCTAGATAGGGTCGAAATACTACAGGTTTGATCAAAAGCACATTTTGTCCACACAGATTGCTATATAAAGTAAGGACTGTATATAGGACATCAGAAACCATTTACAAAAAGTAACTATCGATTGTAAATATATGAAGTGTGTATTATAAGCAATTGGAGAATCAAAACGCGGTACAGTATACAAATAGCGAATAGGCATGAGTGCGATGGTGCGAGATTTCGCATGAGGTGAAAGAAAGATTCTCTATTCAACGAGGCCTTAGCCGAGTTGAATAGAGTGTTTCTTTCTTTCACCGAATGCGAAATCTCGCACCATTGCACGAATAAGAATATTCGCTATTTGTGTTGTACTGTACAACGCCTCGGAGTTTAGCGAATTTATGAAAAAACAAAGAGTTTTTCCTGCAGTAATCTATGAAAAGGGAGCCAAAATATGGAAAGCGAAAAGCAAAATCCCACAAGCGAACACCTCGGGCAGCATTGCGCATTTAGCCAGCAGGCTATACGCGTATTGCACCTGCATTTTTACCGAGCGCAATGAATTGAATCGTATTGTGACGTCATCTCCTAAAGCTGTGCAACGGTACATTTTGGACGGTACATTTTGGATGGTACGTCTTTCGTGCAACGGTACGAATGTTTGACATTCAGCCTCCCATTTGCTCGCGTACAACAAGCTAAGTAGGCGTTGTACAATATAGGCTGCGCTATACAATTTTATTGTATAATTATTATTATGCTTATTGTCTCTCTTTTTGCAAGACTGCCTGACAGTTCATGTATGTGTGTGTTGTTTATTTGCATGCATAGAGTGTGCATTTTACCTTATAATGTAGATACAGAGGAGGATGTAAATTGAGAAATTTAACAAATAAAGTGTGCATTTATCCTTTCAACTTCAAATATAAACTAATGTAATTTCCTTATTTTCTTTTTCTCCTCCATGATATAGGAGCTTTACCACTCATCACGTCATCGAGTACAATATCTCCAGTAGAAAGAACAGGTGGCAGCAGATAAAACCAGCCAGGGTAATTGTTTTTCTGTTCCGTCTTCCATATGGTCTCATCACAGTTACTCTACGACCAGTTCGTCTACTTCCCATTTTGTCTAATCACCATTTAGCCCATTGACCACTTTGTGTTATTTCCAGTTAGGCTTTTTCCATTTCATGTAATATCTGCTTAGTTCAATACCACTTAGTCTCCGTGGTTAGCTAATAATAATTATACCTGCATATATAGCACTTAACACTTATTTTATCAGAAGTCTCTATAAAGCGCTCTACAGTAAAGCAGCATAATTAACCTGGCTTTAGCAGAGCAGCTGTTACGCGCTCATGCGTTTCAAGGAAGAAATTTCTGCCAGGTACCCATTTACATGTACCTCACCTGTGTAGAGTGCAGCACAATGTGGGTAAATTTCTTGCTGAAAGAAAATATTGCATTACTGGGATTGGAACCCATGTCCCTCGGATTGAAAGACGAGAGGTGTAACCACTAGACTGTTCATGAATCAAAACAAAAGTGGAAATTAGACCAGTTGAGCATTCGACAAGATGAGAATTTAAAATAAAAAACTAAGTGGATATTGGATCAATTGTAGTGAAGACCAAATGCAAATAAGATAAATTTATTTAGCCCATATGGTATTTGACTATCTGAGAAGTAAAAAGCCAACAATTAGTTGGCCAAAATGAATTTTGAGATTTTTATCAACTTTTTAAAGTTTGATTAATTTGCCAAATTTGGATTTCAGGGTACTAGTACTAAAGGTAAACTTGCATAAGTTGGCCTTCCATAGAATATTACATGGTTCCCAGCCCTTCAGGGAAAATTATTTTACTTTTTTCCAGTCAGGGAAAAATCAGGGAATTTGATAAAAAATACCTCAAATCAGGGAAGAATGCCTCAAATGAGGGAAAAATCAGGGAATTTTGATCCGCTTAAAAGTCGAAAGCATGGTAGTCAGTCAGACTCTGTTATATTTTGTTGCATATCAAAACAACATCCATTGAATGACTGATTATGGTGGTACTAAAATTACATTATTGTTTTTATACTGAAAATACATGTAATTCACTGCAACAACTTAGAAAACATGCGAAACTGGGAATGGGTTTAAATAATTATCAGGGAATTTTTAAACTTCATCAGGGAAAAATCAGGGAATTTTGTTTTCATGAAAACCTGGGAACCCTGTATTTGCCTAACTCAAATATTCTATTTAGTCCAGATTAAGCAAAGAAAAATGTGTTGTACATATATATACCTCTAGACTTGTAAGTCGAACAGATTTCTGTGATCCTCAAAGATTTGACTAAGGGTGTGTTCAATTTCGATTTTCAAATTTAAACAGCAACATGCATTATGATTCAAAACTCAATTCCAAAACACTGAACACAAACACGATCAGCAGTGCACCGTTCAGTGTCGAAAATATAAAGCCGTTTATATGTTGATCGTCTTTAAATTTTCCGCTTTCATTAGCACAGCTTTATTGCTCAGTTTGAACCATCACAAGAAAGGTCAGTTCTGGCAGCTGTTTGTGTAGGCTTCCACTGCGAGAGCAAATTTATAGACATTTCAAAACGCAACTGTGTTCAATGTCGCATTTGCGATGCTCAAGGTCGTAAATTTGAGCTGATCGCGTTTACAAACGCATCTTTGTCGACGTTTAAATTTTCCTCCGAATCGTGATTTGAAAGATGTTTACTTTTATGAATGGGAACGAAGAACAATTAACAACCCTTTGTTTCTCATTATATCCATGTTTTTTAACCACGTTTTGAATCATGATTCATGTTGCTGTTTAAATTTGGAAACCGACATTGAACACACCCTTAAGCATTATACTAGTACTATATAAAAAAAAAAACTTTGGCTGGGGATATATGACATTGATGGGGGTATTTTATATCAAATATTCTGTTGAGTTGATAAGTGCGAAAAAGAGTACTACTACTTCTACGTGTACTTGGTGTTCATAGTCACAGTTCTAAATTACTTTTTTTATTCATGTTTTCTTAGATCAGCCGTTTAAACAATACCTCTACGAAGACTTTGCATCAACTCTATGAAGAAGTTCAGTGTGAGAGATCAGTTTGGCTTCGAGCAAGGAGAGTGGATCTTTTCAACAGAGTTCATTTGTAACAATTTTTATGAGCCAGAATATACGATGATGAGTGCCCATACAATTGTGGAAGAAACTGGATGAAAAAGAACATCATGATGTCAAGATGACCTGAAGGTTTAAAAGTGTTGTTTGGGATAGGAATGTCATTTTATGGCCAGGAGATGTGATATGAAGTGACAGCCATGTACATTGTATTACTGACTACAATCTCCAGTAATTACACCAAGCACGGAACCAAAGGACAATATTTTTGGATTTGTTGGTGGACTCCATATGAGAATGAATGTGCACAGTGAGGAAAGAACCAAATAGAAATTCAACGCTGAATGAGGCCCTCCATATACTTGGTTTGTGAGGATAAGGATTTAGTGAAATCCCAAGATGAACAACTCTGCACACTATTTCTTGTGATTTATTTTTGATTTGCAGATGGTTTAGTTTTGGGCAGGGGGTTAAATTGGATATGAATATAATCTTATGTTTTGAGGTGTATTTTTGGTATATTCTACGCATAAAAATTAAAATCATGAATGATTGCTCGGAGTGTGTTCCACGGGCCATTTGGTGTGGCACGTAATTATCGATATTTATTTATGAATCAAAGTTGCATTGATATGACTGAAATCCAAACATCAAAATACCATAATTCATTAGTCAAGCCAAATAAATACATCATTCTCTAACAAATTTTGGTTAAATGCAAATTTTGCTTTGGATATTTTGCATAAGCTGCTCTGATGATGATGTGAAGTCTGTGTGTTTACAATTTACTTCGATTTGCATAGTAAGTATCCTAACGAAATTGCAATTCATAATAATAATTGGCTTTTATATAGCGCAATACCAATCGATGACTGCTCAAAGTGCTTCACAATTATTATGAACCGGTCACTGGATTCATAGCTTTTTTAGCAGCATGTTAGGCGCATACTTGCTAAACCAACTACAATGACGGTTGTTTCCTAACATCTAATTCATGATTGGATTTATGTACATGTATACACCTGTATCTCTTTCTCTATTTGGTTGTACTGGTCAGATAATATGAAAGATGTATTTTGAAACACACAAAGAGATGCAGATTTCTAATTGTGAGAAAAATAGCAATATCAACCACACCTTCAAGGAATTATTTAAATGTTTGTCCATTTAAACCTTGGTGGGCAATTTCACCAAGCTTTTTTTTTTGTAAGTTACCTCAATATGCATGATTACACATGACTGGTGACCCTTTTTTAATTGAGATTATACCCCAAATTTTCCCCCTTTTTAAGATAGTAAAAGTGCATTTCCTCTGACTGTAATCAAATAGTGAAAGATATTGAATTATTAATTCAGATACTTTTTAACAATGATAATATTAGTCTATAAAGAGTGGATTTCAACTTAAGCCATTGGAAATAAAAATTTAATCTGATTTTATAACATGATCGAAGAAGGGGCCAGCAGGTGCATATCATAAAGTCATAAGCAACATATGAACAGCTTTATGAAAAACACCATGTGTCTCAATCTATCACACTGGATTGTGAGCTATACAATGATCTGGTAAGGTATTTGTGTATTAATAGAAATGTCTGAGAGTTTTCGTTCAAAGGTTATACCTGTATTTGGAATGTTGATTGAAATTTGTATTGATTTTATCTGAAATAAATAAACATGAGATTTTCCTAAAGAAGATTGTGGTCATTTCAATTTTGTTTACTAGAAATTATGTTAACAGCATGAAAATCATGAGCTTGGCAATGATTGATAACATTTTGTGTTTATTTGTCCTCCCATTAATAATTAACATTAAGAATAAGAAATTATTGAACGAGATTATTATTCAGAATTTGTTCTTTTTAATTTACATGAACTTATTGGTGTGTGATGAATAAAGTATAGAAGTGGTATATTATTTACAATAACTCTATAGACAAACTTAGTTTCAAATTCTTAATATTACTATGTTCAGTTGTCATTGTTATTTTTTTCAAAGCTATGCATAATATTTTCTTTCATGAATTTATAATTCAAATGTATTACGTGTACTTGTACTTTTAGCTTGTGAATATGTATTCAAGTTAATTTTGCAGGGTAAATTGGCTTTTATAGCCTGCTTTGAAAACAGCAGTAGCGGAGTGTCATTAAAAATCTAAATGAATAAACATGTCTGTGTGGGAAATTAGATTATATTGGAAAGGCAATTAGGAAAATTTGATCAGTAATAGCAATAGATCAACAGTGATGATTTCTGTTTCACTCATTATTTCGATGTACATTGAACCGTTGCCAATGATTTCATTGTCAAAACATATAATTCACTGTAAACCACAACATATATTATACACATGTTTATGAGTTATGACAGAGTTCAGGGCCCCGTCTTACAAAGAGATACGAATCTACGATTGATCCGATCAATCGTAACTCTAAGAGCCGTGGTGTAGTGGTTCTGACTCTCGCCTTGTAAACAGAGGGTTGTGTGTTCGAATCCCACCGCGGTCTAGCGTCCTTTGGCAAGGCGTTAATCCACACTTTGCCACTCTCGACCCAGGTGCTAAATGGGTACCCGGTAGGATGCGAAAGATATTGTATGTTTGAATTTGCCAGCGCCATAATGAGGCTGCGATGAATGCAAGGAATGCTCCCCAGGGAGTGGAAATTGTGCACTTTTCGTGCGGGATTGAAATGAATCCAATGACCGGGGTAATAATATGCTGTAACGCGCTTTGGGCCATTCTGGGAAAAGCGCTTTATAAAAATTGGCTATTATTATTATTATTAACTCTATGGAAATCTATCAGGGTCATAATTTTTTCCACAAAAACTTTGCACAATGTCCTTTGTACGCAAAGAGAAGCGCAGTGAATTTTAAGAAAACAATGAATGCATGAATATACATTGTACATCATCGCTAGAAAATATTTTGAACAGACATGCATAATAGATGTTGACGTTGCTGGCCGTCCATAGTTGCGATTGATCGGATCAATCGTAACTCTTTGAAAGACGGGGCCCTGATCTATTTGTTAGGTGATAGGTCAGGTGAAAGATTAACTATCTTTGATGTTGAATATGAATAAGTTATTTGATACTTCATGTATATAATTTAAAGAATACAAAACAAACAAAAACAAAGTAGCTGTAAATTCCCATAAAAATGTAAAAATACAATATTCTTGACTTGTACAAGATTTTTTTTGTATATTACCAAAAATGTAAATACGGCAGTCAGTATTGAATTATAGCAATTTTCTGCTAGTTTGAAACGTCTTTCGGGTGTGGGTGACAATTTTGTGACATAATTTGATCAAAGTTGTCATAGATACAGTAATAAATATTCTGTAGTTCTGAGAATGCATTTTAGAGAAGTTTTCTACAATGTTAGTGCATGTATGTAACACTAGTTAATAGACTGTAAAATCCAATTGATATACAAGATTGCTACATGTTCAAATTTGTTGTTATCAACATGTACATCATTCATATGCACAGAGAATACTGAAAATGAAATACAATGAACTGCAAAAGATATTTGATTATTTGATTTTTAGAGATTAATACATATTGCAGCAATTATCATACATTATCTTTTCAGTTTCTAGAATGAACTAATTTTTAAGCTGACTTTTCTAGTGCTTTTCACAATATTTGGTGTTTGCAAAATTATAATCTACAATTGTTTCATAATGCATGCACCACCAATGTTTTCGACCAATCCCTTGCGAATAAATGACATCACAATATTAAAGGGCGCAACTTGCGCGTTTGTATTATGAAATATCTAAAATGGGACTGTTACATGAACCTGCATTCATTTTTTGTCATCTGTTTCCTAATACAAATAATTTACCTGTTAAGCACTTAGAGAAGTCTTTCCGATTATATTAAGTGCTAACAACCAGATTGATAAATAATAAACTATGTAGAGCCTGATAATTTTTGTTCTTTAATGAATATTTAAATAGGAATTGCTTTGAATTAATTATTTGTAGCATTTATGGGTTGTAACAAAATTATATTTTTGTATATCATGTTAAAATGCTTGTTTATCATGGACCTTTAGCCAAAAATAGATAACTTAATTATTGGTTATAGTGAAACATATCGTGAATGATTAAAAGAAAGATTGATCTTCCAATGATTTTTTTTTCACTATTGAATAATTCATTTTCTTTTATATTGATCCCCCTCCCCTATATCAATTTAGCAGGAAAAAAATTCTTTTAAGAAAAAAGTCTGACAAGTAAACAGTGTCCTGTTATGAAAAATAGTTTTACACTGCCTTTGTTTAAATGCCAAATTATAAAGAAAATGACATCAAGCATCTCACATTATTGTTTATTAATACTTCCTGTATATTGTTTTTGTAAGAGGCATATAGCATATTTATTATTTGGCCTCATGGTTTTAGAAGTTTACAATAACGTATTGCCAGTTTAATCTTTAGAGAAGGACCAATGTCCACTAGCTGTATTCTCTCTGTCAGTATACATTTGATACCCTGGAGGTGTTTCACGAAGATTTAAGAATGACTTAGTGTCGCACTTAAAGGGGAATGAAACCTTTGGAACAAGTGGGCTTGTGTGGAAAGAGAAAAATCAAAGAATAAGATCCAAAAAAAGTTTGAGAAAAATCGGACAAATAGTGAGAAAGTTATGAGCATTTGAATATTGCAATCACCAATGCTATGGAGATCCTCTTGTTGGCAATGCGACAAAGATGTGTGATGTCACATGTGAACAACTTTCCCTGTGAGGGACTATAAAATACCCCTAAAATGCCCCTTTTTGCTCATTCTTATAGTGATACAAACTCTTTATCCATAATGTATTCTTTAAAAATCTGTATACCATGCCCTCTTATAGAAAGAATACATGATCTATTGATAGTTGTGATAAAAGAGGCAGTTTAATTGAAATATATAGAAAAGTATTGGGAAAGTTGTTCACAAGTGACATCACACATCTTTGTCACATTACCAACTGGAGGATCTACATTATAATGATCTAAACTTCAAATGCTCATAACTTATTATTTATTCAATTTTTCTCAAACTTTTGTTGATCTGTTTCTAATATTTTAGTGTTTTAACACAGGCTATCTTGTTTCAAAGGTTTCATTTTCCTTTAAATGCCGACGCATACATGATATGCAATGCGCAATCTTATTGATTGACTCCTTATTGCATGATCTGACCAATGCGGTCAAGCCTTTTATACTACACACAATTAGGCATTTAAGTGCGACTCTAAGTCATACTTAAATCTTTGTGAAACACCCCCCGTGGTATAGTTCAGGTTCACTTGCTGGAATATCTGCAAAGTAATGTCACACCTGCTAAAGTGGCTACCTTAATAGGACCACCCATCTACCAGTATACAGATCACTCGGTTTGTTGCCCCTTGACTGATTTTTCTGCATTGAAACATGTGTTAGAAGCCCATCTACACCACCTACTCGTAAAGATTGCATTTCCCCTCTCCCTTGGGGGGTCTCTAAGAACTGTTTGACTATATTTTAGTTTATGAATACTGTATCATTTACTGCAGCCATTGAACAAACATATGGAATGTTTATTTGCTTCCACGACATTTGCTCCGGCGACAAATGCTCTGATGGAAAATTTGCACATAAATAAATAAACCCCAATGATTATTTTTACATTATTTTTAACCAAAAACTCTATTACAATCCTAACTCTAACCCTATATCTTCTGAGGTATTAAGACCGGAACAAATGTTGCAGGAGCAAATGCCGTGTCACCGTTTATTTAGGTAGCTAGCAAACTCAATTCAAATGATGTACTGCAAAATAGTTTAAGGTCCATGTAGTTAGTGTCTGTGGTCTGCAATTGCTCTGTAAATTTACATCAAAATGTTAAATTATTTCAATACTTAATATATCATAGATATTGTGTATTACATGTATATAACATATGTAGATAGGTACACTTTGACCAGACACGGCAATTTCATTTCTTACCATAGAGTTGAGGTATGATGTAATAAATTCTTAATAAATTACTTGAGTGCTTCTTTCATGTCTACTCATTGTTTTTCATTCTTGATATGTGATGGATATTATTGCCGCATATGGCATTTATCTACATTTTCCCACTCTCCACCCTGGTGAAGTAAATGGGTACTCACTTGGAATAAAGTCCTAGACGGCTTGAGTACCCAGTCAGGGTAGCCATGCTACAGCTGGGATAATGGTATGCAGTGCTTAGAAACTTTGCTCTCCATAAATTTTGTATTTTTTCCTCATGATCTGAAGTTGGAAAGGATTCAAATGTTGAGTGTGTGAATTTAGTGTGTTTATTATAGGTTCCACAAGTACACTCACTAAACAGTTGGCAGATCGTCAGGTTTTTGCAAGAGGCATTTTTTCATTGAAATTTCCACTCTTTGGGAATGCACTTGAAACGTTTTACACTATTAATGTACATCTACTACCAATAGATGCCTTGTGTGCTACACTACAGATTTAATATCCATATTTCAAATTTTGCAATCAACTGCCAAAGGTATCGTAGATATCACAGGGTCAGTGTCGATCAAATGGGACACAGCCATAATTGAATGTACCGGTAGTAGTAATCCAGGGCCCCTTCTTACAAAGAGTTACGATTGATCCGATCAATTTCAAATACATAGCAATCCATCATTGTCATAATTTTTTTCTTTAGAAAATTTGCTAAATTGAAAACAAAGACAAGCATACTGGTTTGTCAAGAAAACGGAGTGTATGAATATACGTCATCTCTAGAAAATATTTTAAACAAATATTTTAGATATTGATGTTGTTGGCTTTCCATAGTTGTGATTAATCCAATCGCAACTCTTAGTAAGACGGGACACTGGGGCCCCGTCTTACAAAGAGTTGCGATCAATCCGATCAACCACATCTATGGATCGGAAAGCAAGCAATATCAACAATTATAACGTATGTTCAAAATATTTTCTACCTATTAGTGAATATTCATACATTCATCTTTTTCTTGAAAATTCAATGTGCTTTTCCATGTTTACAGAGGACATTGTGCAAACTTCCTGTAAAGAAAATATGACATTGATGAATTTCCATAAAGTCGTGATTGATTGGATCAATTGTAACTCTTTGTAAGACGGAGGCCCAGGTTTTAAATCCAGATTAGTCCCGGACTAAGGGGATAGCAGGATTCACCTCGTACAGAAATCTCCCTAATCTCCTCTCTCTGCCTTTCTTTCTTCAGGGCATCCTCCTCCCTTCACCCAACCCTCCTTCACCACTTGATTTTTCCGTCTTCTTCGGTCGCCCCTTTCCCCTCTGATCAGCCACCTCGAACTCAATATCCTTTCTCATAAACATGATCAAATCCCTCCTCAACACTTGACCAAACCAACATAACATCTGCATCAAAACATCAGCCTTCTTCCTATCGATCAGCTTCACACCACAGATTGCTCTCATCATAGCTCGGTCGGTAGAGCAGGGGTGTCTGATTCCTGTGAGCGGGAGTGTCGGATTCCACTGACCCAGGTTTGATTTCCTACTTGGTGCACTAGTGCCCTTTGGTAGGGCATTAATCCTCATTACCATGTCCCTCGGAGAAGACCTTAAGCCGTTGATTCTCTGGTTGCTTGCTTACAAGCATTCATGCTTTCTTAGCAATCAGGTAAAAGATCATCACCATTTAGCATTGCTCTCAGTCTTCAGACTCCACATCTTGTTTTGCACTCAAACACTATGTTTTTCTCCCATTCATATAACACAGACTGCACTCAACTCTTATAAACTAACCCTTTCATCTTTAGAGAAAACCTTTTCCATATAACAACATTTACCTCTCCCTTCACTTCACCAAACCAATGAATGAATTATTCAAATGAAGTAATTCAATATTGTTAAAGTTGGTTTACAAATAAGCCAGACTGGTTACAGAAAAGACTAACAATGTTGATATTTTCAAGTTAAAGAATTACATTCTTTTCCACTTTAAATAATAGAACAGCAATATAAATAATGTGAAACTGATATCATACATATCATCTGTATATCATTCTAGAAAAATTAGCAAAAAATCTTAACTTGAAGTGTACCTAATAAAAAAGTTAAATACTTTTATAATCTGCAAGTTCCTCTCTGAGGCAACAAGGGAGCATTTCATTACACAAATAGCGATTTTCACTGATTAATGTTATAAGCTACTGAAATAATTGCATCTGAATGACTCGGAACTTATTAATCTGAAAATCTCTGACAAGAGGCTACATGAAACACTCCCAAGAATTCTAAATAATAATTAATAAGAATCATACATTGTTCCAGAGGTATAATGTATGTATTCTCAGTTTGAATGTTGTATTACCCTTGACATTTCTACTTGAGGAACACCAGACAAAGCTCAGTGAAAAAATAATTGGTGCTCCATATTTTTGAAGTTCCTTTCTAGGAACAATTACTCCTACATGTACATCTAATACACAGAACACTGTATTCCCCCCTTCTGATGCCGTTCCTTTTTCCTTCCTTCATCCATCTTGTCGCACCCGGTCTGAAAAAGGCTTGATCAGGCAAGCAACCTGAAGACGATGAAGAGGGGTCCTTTGATAAAGGCATTAACTGTCATTACCTGCGCCTGTTACAAAAAATTACTGTGGTAAATTTTTCATCCAATGGTATATTCCATGAAATGCTTTCATTTGATTGCTGTTGGATATTGTTACCATGGTAGTTACTATGGTTTATTTTCAATTGTTCCAATGCCTATTTGCCCAATTACCAACTCATCTACTGTCATTCGGTTTACCATCAGTTCGTCCACCATCCACAAGGTCTAAATGCCATTTCGTCCACTCACCATTTCGTCTAATAACCAGTTGGTCCAATAGCCATTTAGTCCATTTACCATTCAGTCTAATAAGACTAAGTGTTGGGCGAAATGAATGAAAAGAAAATGAGAATTAGACCAAGTGATTAGAGACGAAATGGTGATAGACGAACTGGTGATTAAACAAAGTAATCATTGGACCAAATGGTTGTTAGACGAAATGTTGATGGACAGAATCAGACTATTAGAGTAAATGAAGGTAGACCATGTGATGAGTGGAAGAATTGAATGCTTTGAGCGCCTAGGCAGCCCAGCTAAAGCCGGGGTGATAATAATAGCAGGGCCCGCTGGGAGAACAGTTTTCGGAACTGAAGCGGCTTCCCTGGGTAAATATACCTGTATTATTATTATTATTATTATTATCAGTTTTTACCGTTGAATGGTGAAGTTACCGTGAATACCTTTTATGCAACAGCACACCGGTCCCTTTGAGGACCGAAACTATTAATCCTCTCGGAGTAGGCCCGTTTTGAAAGTCCATTTTTGATGCACGTGTACACGGCGTGTTTTTCGGTCGTGTACACGTGTACACGTTGTAAACACTCTGAGAGCGAGTTGTTTTCATGTCGACACGGACCTGCATCAACATGTCATTAAAAAGGGGGTCTATATAGCCTAAGTCACGGTTTTAAAGCTTACCAGAGAAGTTTGAAGTATCAATCCACAAAAATTGGTGCAAATTAAAAGTTTACTCAGCTTAGCAGCGCATTAAATTAATAAAGAATGCAAAAGAAAATCAGTGCAGGGCCCTGCTAGCGCCGACGCTCGTTGGATGCGCATTTTGTATACTGTACCGTACGTGCATGCACAGATCGCTGCAGAATTAAGTGTAACTGAAGTTATCGATTGATTTTCATTATTTTGTTGCCAATTTGAGGAGCGTTTGTTTGTAGGCTTGTAGCACATGTGTACGAGCGTATAACACGTAAGTTGTAGCAATGATCGCTGTTGCAATTGGTGATTCTCAAATTGGCTATGAGTGTGATTGAGCAACACTTTCGAGACCGGAGGCGGAGCAGACCCATTTCGTGGTACAAAAACTTGAGTCTCCAGAATGTATGTGGATTAAATCGGCGATTTTGGAAGTGAACTCACTCTAGATTAATTGAAATATATTGACATATTAGTAATTAGAATATGTGCAGTGTCTGAGAACTATGATTTAATGTGAGGCTGTGAGCTTGTTCACTGATTTTGTAGTCCCATGCAAGCTTTATTCAGATGCTACCGTGTACACGGTGATGGAATTTAGTACACGTGCACTGACTTGACCGTGCGTGTACACGTGTACCCGAAACGGGCCTATCTCGGAGTCGGGTAAAGTGAAGAACTAAGCATTTAAAATAAAATGGAGGTGGGTCTCTTTCTTTTCTCACTGGAATACAATCATAAGAACACTTTGCGGAGCTGTGAGGGCGCTGTGATCATCTGACACTTAGGGCACAGTTTCTTGGAAGCCTGCATGAGGGGAAAGCAAAACAAAGAACTATTAGTTGGGCCATGTGCCTTATCAGCTATAAATGTTATTTCTGATCGTTAATGAAACATCTATTGATTCCATAATTGAGCTCAAATATTCATACTATTATACTTTGTACAGCATAATATTCTGACCAAGGGAATGGGGTAATATGAATGCCCTTGATGAAATTAACAATTATCATATAAAAGAATTATTACAATTTATCCCTATCTCTTCAGTTCTCGCATTCATTTCTTAAACTAAGTTTAAAAAAGAAATAAAGGGTCAAATTTAAAATAATAAGGGTTTTTAATAAATGAATAAAAGACCATTTTTAGTCATCTCTTGTGCAATACCAGGATCTGCATTGATTGGAGAGGTTTATGTTACCACATAAACAGTTTTCATACACAAGGTCATGGCATGAGATTTACGGTACTCTCAAAGGCTTTGCACTGAGACTCAAACCAAGGCCAAGGACAGAGATATTTATAAATATATGGCCTCAAGGTTGGGCTGACCCATTCCCTAAAGCAGACACATTCAATGCTTCTCTTACCAAGTTCTTCAGCCAGCAGTCTTCACAATGAACATGCCAACACTGGATTGATACCAATGGTGAATTGTATGTCCCCATACAGATCTGACATTTTAACCTTCCTCTGCCATCGCTGCTCTCCTCTTCCAACTCCTTCACACGAGCCTTCAGACTCTCCACCACCATCTGGATGCCTTTGGGTGGAAGACCAACGTGTTTGGTCACAGTGTGTTTAGTCTCTGATTCTTTCCCAGTGTCACCGTTGCACTCCGCACCTAAGCATGATTCAATAAGGAGATTGTCACTGACATGATCCTCATAGCCGACATCCCCAGTGTCTTGAGAAGATCGGGACGGACACCGTGCGATGACATCATCTTCTGTGTATTGCTGCGGACCAAACTGCTCCGTTTCATCACCATCAACATCGAGATCAATGTCGTCTTCATCATTCGCAGCTTGGGACTTTCGTGATGAGTTGATTTGATATCCCAGACCTAATATCAAAAGAACAAATTAAATGTGGGTTTATAAGGTCTGATAGCTAACATGTCAACAGTATTTTTAAAAAAATATTAAAAACGTATAAAAGGTGCGTCTGCCGAGAGATATGTAATAAAAAGGCTGATTGAAAATACATAAAGGTTCTTGCAACAAAAGAAAAGAAAATATTAACTTATGTCTGTGCTGGTAATGGAGACCATTTTATTTACCAGATGTACTGACAATATGAACCTGTTTGCTCCTAGAGATTGGTGCATCATTCGGCTATCCAGTTTAAAGCACAACTTAAGACCACCCGTTTGAACTATGCCAGAGTTCAGAATACAGGCCAGAGTCTAAAATTAACTACAGATTTCTGCTGTAGGAACTAACCTTGATATCCCCCTGGTACAAGACTGACAGTCCTAAGCCTAGTCTCTCCCATCCATTCATAGACTTCATAAGGATCGTCACCAGTTGTCTCTTCCTCCTCTTCTAATCCACTACCACCTCCTCTTGCATCCTCTCCTAGACCTTCCCCATCTACATCCAGGGCATCATCTCCTGCGGAGTTGGTGGCAGGGGCTGCTGAAGGGCATCCCGTCAGGCAGTTCTCCACATGGCGATTTCTGTCCACTTCCGACCCTGTGGAATCAGACCAATTTGAAGTGCACATTTGAGCTTGGTAAAAGCAGTGTGCAGGAAGAGCTACTTTGTATGATCAAGGCTTTCAAGCTGCACACTTAATTCTGTGTTGTTGGATGGGTGGTAGAATAGTTTGACTAATGGGTGTTGTAAAAAATTTGTTGCACCAGATTGAAATTAATTTGCAATTTGTGAGATCAATTATAGCTCATCAATTTATTTCATATTTTCTGTTGCGAGAAGCAGACCAGCAATATATTGCAAAACTCTACACAAATAACTTGCAATCAATGGAAAGAGAATATGTAAATGTACTCTTTGGGATAAGCCAGGGGATGAAGTGCAACATTGATGTTTGTTCCTACTTTACAAATAACCTGTAACATGCTATTCATATTCCATCTATACTCTGTAACTACACAATTAATTTTGGCAATTTTGTTGTTAAACTTTGGTGTTAGTGTTTGGTCAACCAAAACACCAGCCACAACACCAAAATTGAAGCAAGCTGGTTTATAGGCTGATATCACTGTGCATTGAGCTTTCAAGAACACAATTTTTTTTATTTCTGAAATTTTCTGAACAGAATTCTATGTTGGAGCTTATTTCAGCAGCCTAATTTTCATCTTAACTACCTACTTGAAATCAACACTGGGTGATTTCAAGTTCAGTGTCAACGTTTTGGTGCATGATATTGTATGATCAATGCTATCATCACAGCACCAATGATCACCACTGCACCAAACTTATAAGGGAACTGGTGCTGGGATATAACTCAGTAGGTCCTGAGCAATCAACAATTTGACAGCAATCTAATTTACCCTCTACACCAATAATTGAACATGATATTACTTGATGTGTGAATACTCACCAATGAGAGGAATAAAGCATACTGGGCATAGCATGGTATCTGGATTGCACTCTGGATTTTCAAGTAGTTGTTTCTTCCTCTCCCTTGCATGCCTGTTAGCTCTTACTTCAAGCAATAATAGGTTGTTATCAATCTCCACGCTACTCTCACTGTCACTACTGCTTGAAGACGACTCTTCGCTGTCGCTATCATCTCTCGTTCTCTTACGCTTGCGTTTCTTCATCGGTTTCTTCCCATTTCTATCGTCCCTCTCTTGTACTTTGGATGAAATGTAAGCAGTTTGTGCATCCCTCAAGACTCTTCCACGCCTGACAATGTGGTCTATCTGCTCCACTTCATAGCGGAAATGCTGCTCTACTTCTGAAGGTCTTACTGTGATTCCACACACTGGGCAGATTTGGTTTCCTTCGAGTGAGCGCCTCCTAGTTGAGGATCGGCTGCCCTTGTTACCAGTATTTTTAGTAGAAACTAAGGATTCCTCACCTACATTGTTTCTATCATCAGCAACCTTTCCACTCGTGTTTTCTTCCACGCTTGAAGTTCTGGATTGGTTCATCATATTTCGCACGCTGCGGCGCTGAGGAATTTCGTCGGCCATTGCATGTTTCCTGTCATTCCATATTTGTCACCTTGAATGCTAGTTTGTTTACATCTCAAGCCCCTACCCTGATAAAAGAAAACAAAATAAGTTATGTATCTCGACATAGATTTACAACATAAACACCGAGATACCTTTTTACAAGCATTATTATCAACAAACTGGCTGCTGATTAGTATGATCAACAAAAACTACAACAGTATTCATTTAAAGATTTATAAACTACACGTACCCCAAATAAAAATATTGAAAAAGGCTACAAGCCGCCCTATTCAAAGAGTTTCTATGTTAAGTTAGCCCCTAAAATAGAACCCTTTCCACACAAAAAATGAGGATGCGGTACAGATGACCATCTGAATAAGGGGGGGGGTGGTTGACAAGAGAAAAAATAACGAGATTAGGTTTAGTTAAAAAAAAAGAGGGACAAACCATCATAAGCACTGAAAAGACATTACAGGCCTACATATATATGGAATCAAATAAAAGGGTAATTATGATTTATAATACACGAATTTGAAGAGAAAAATAAATTCTAAAGACAAATAGGGGTCTATAGATATAGATATTCATGAAGGTGGATTCAATGAAGCACCAAATGAATTAAAAAGACAAATATTATTAAAAGAAGAGATGAATATATGACAAAAGATTAAAAAAAAACATACAAAAAGACAAAAATATTGGAGAGGAAAAAAGGAGATATTTTCTAATATGGTCAGATAAAACTGAAAAGGTGAATATATCTAATAATCTAAAATAAAGGATTAATTCAAAGATGAAAATTCTTTACAAGAGATGAATTGATTTATTTTATTGAATATTGATATGATAAATGCATAGATTGATAAAATAAAGCCCAGTTTATCATTTGGCAATCAGTATGCTCTCAACTTTTTACAAAAATAAAACATTTTAACATCATGTATGGGGGGGGGGCATGTCAGATGAAAAGAAGATTTAAGGTCAAGCCCACCCCAGAAAAATGTTGATTTGAATAAATAGAGAAAAATCAAACTACCAAAACGCTTAAAATTTCATCAAATTTGGATGTAAAATAAGACAGTTAAATGTATGACACTTTAAAGTTTTGTTTATTTTTCACAAAACAGTGATATGCACAACTCAAATGAGAAAGTCGATGATGTCCCTCACTATTTTTGTTTTTTATTGTTTGAATTATATATTTCATTTTTTATAGATTTGACAATAAGGACCAACTTGACTGAATCATATAGGATTAAACAATGCTAATTCCACATGTTCAGGGAGGAATTAATCATTGTTCCACTTGACAATGAGAAAAATAGAAGATCCCTAGATCCATTTCATAATAAAATACAAAATAGTGAGTGGATGACATCATCAGTCTCCTAATTTGCATACCCACCAGGATGTGCATATAAATAACTGTTTTATTAAATTTAGCAAAAATTTAAAATGTCATAACTTGCTTGTTGAATTTTTCTCTTTTTATTCAAATCAACTTTTTGTTGGGGTGGACTTGTCCTTTAATTGAATGACAAGCATAACAAGCGCGCAAGACAAGCAGTTATCCAAGACTGCTAAAATGTCTTTTTCCTGGCAGCCAACCTATTAATTAGAGTATCAAAACTATCAACACAATCATCAACAATTTTCAGAGGGGGATCTGACTTTTACTCATGTAACTGTAACTGTAAAGCCAGCCCATGGCCATGGGCCATGATGGCTGGCCCAGGCCATTATGATGATGGCACTCATTCATATTCAAGGGCAAGCCTGGGCCGGGTTAAGGAGAGTATGCCATGGCTTCAGCAATAATAATAGATGAATCAATGAATATCAATATGTTTTCGTGTTTGTTAACTCCGGGGATGCGCCCCTCGACTCCGAGCTCCAGCAGCCCAACACCACTGCTACTGGCTGTTGTTAATTGACAGCATTTTTCTCCGCAACCGCTGAAAATTGTTAATCAAAAGTGCATGCATACCCTTCCTATGAAGTATTGGAATGCTTTCCTCAGCTTCCAAAATTATATATTTGTGGATGCTATATGATTTCTCCGGATTCCCAAATGGAACTTTCATCCGATTTTATGTTTACGTCCAGAGATGAACTTAACTTTGTAGTCTTGATCACAAAGATCTCGAATAATTTGTTTACATCCATACTTTTTAAACAAAATATATTATAAAAGGTTTATGCGATATAATTAGTTTGAAATATTACGTCTAATTTTTTTTTACACAAAATATTAAAGTTGACAATCCATTTCACTAGTATCGTTTCCACCCCATGAATATGGACATCATATTTTACATTGAGTTTCCTTGATGCGAATCTAGCCAACAAAACGGACACGATTTTTCCTACATTGTTAATTTCAGTCCCATATATGATTATTCTCGTGTGTTCTATTGGAAATCGGAGCAAATTACAAGGTACACCTCATAATTATCATTATGGCATCATCGGGTGACTTGGTGGAAAAAGGAACAAAACGTAGCATTGAAGAGGAAGATGAAGATGATGAATGGATTGGTCCGATGCCCGCGGAGGCTATCAAGCCTAAAAAGAAAAAGGGTAAGTGAAAACTGAGTGAGAGTCGATTTCCCCCTCCCCGCTAACGTCGGTCAGAAGTCCGGTCACGGCCGCGCCCGGCGCTGCGCTGGCGCTGCCCGCCACGCCTGCCCCGACTGGGGTGATGAGCGACACGACGCCGAAGGGTGGAGCGCGGAGTAAGCATGGTAAGTCAAGACTCAGTCTGAGAGTAGACCAAAAGCTTCAGTCTCTGTATTTTGGTTGTTCCGCTGAACTACGTTGGCTCCACTCACCATACATAGACTGAAGGGGATGGGGCCCCGTACCTACAGCCAACGTATAGTGAACTAGCGTTTTATAGATCGCGATTTAAAACTGTTTTTTAACAAATTTAAGCAAAATTGAAAGTTTCATGGTTTCCATTATCAGGGAAATATAAATAACTTAAGTAATTGCATACCTTGGGCCGGAGTTATTGAAAAAAATCCTCTGGATGATTGAGAAATCTGTCATCTAAGACATTTTCACCTGACCTGACGGTTTTTCTTGCAAGTTGCCATCTTGAATGACGTCATTATCGTTATTAACTTAATGTCTCGAATCGATATATCGCGATTATAAGTAGTACTAGTACTAGTATAACTAGTATCGTTTATCTTCGGTTTCGTTCGCATATGGAGCAGATCGTATAATATCGAAAGCAATATCGATATCACATTCGTGATTGTTGACGTTCATTTGTAAATATTTTATAGTTTGGCTGCCATTTTGACCATTTTTATCGTGTTCAACCCAATTAAACATCGGTAAAGTATATTTTTCATGCCTTTTTCATCTATATCGTTTAAAGTATTTAAACATTTAAATATCACGTTTTAAAAGTTTGTTGTTTATACATCCTTAGATTGTAAATTCGATGTGTAAAATTACATCAAACTTTGGACTGTGAATTGACAAAAGGGAGGGAATGAGAACACATGCGAGCCCACACGTACACCCTACCGTCGGTAAATGGGGATTACAGTAAAATGTCAGAAATTGTTGAATAAATCCCCAGAAACGACGGTTATTCCTGTCTAGTCTGAGAGGAGAAAGAGCTGGGAATGGAAAGTGAAAGGGGAGGGGACTGAGGAGAAGGGGGGGGGCACATATTTAAACTGGTTCAGATTTGATAGAGGAACACAACATTACAATTTACAAACACTAGGAAAAAAATCTTGAATGATGAGAATTGAGATGGAAAGTTCTTCAATCAAACTCAAACTTCAAAGTAAGGCCAAGGGGTTATCAGATTAAGAGGTGTTGGAAATCGGGGTGACTGTCAGTGCAGTGACAGTGTCAGTGAATAAATGGAAACACCCAGCCAAAGTAGTAAAAAAAAAGGAGAAGAAAAGGCTAATCTAAACTAATAATAGCGCACACCGCACAACCAGTATGGGAGACTCCAAATAAATCTCCCATATTGTAGTGTATGTGACAAAAAAAATGAAAATCATCAAATATGAATACATTTGGTATCATTTGAAAGCTCTTAAAAAGACCTTTCAAATGATACCAAGAACTCTAATTTTCATCAAGAAATTATAAAGACTAAAGTAAAGTTATTCCAGTTTAAGTCGCGCATATTCATCCAAATTTGTGGTCATTGTCTTAATGTAAAGTCAATGGAGTACAGAACCAATTTTTGTGACCATTTTGAACCCAAGTCTTCAACAGGCTCTAACTTCTTTGTTTTTTAGCCCTATAGTATAAAGTAATTTAGGTATCAATGGAAAGGTGAAAGAAGACTCAATCGATGTGTAATCATTTCATCTTGTAATTTTATTATTATTATGTGTAAAATAATTTTTTCTAATTTATTCTAAATTATTATGCAAAATCACAATTACTCGCCTCTTTTTTTTTGCCAAATGAAGGTGATCATGATAGATAATTTATATAATTTAGTTGGCATCAAAACAGCATCATGTAGATAATTTCCTAAATAAATTTATTTAAAGTATTGTTTTTGTAATTTCTAATGTATTTCTTTGTTTTTCTGATATAAATTACAAGCTCTTTTTCAACTTAGTATTGTAAATTTTGTATACATGTATGTACAGGGGTCCTTTTTCACGTATAAAAATGATCCCTTTTGCACTTTGTATGACCAAATAAAAATACAAGTGTGCTTTTTTCTGATGTATTTGATTGTTTCACCAATTCCTTATGTATTCTATTGTTTCAACAATTTGTTATACATGTATAATATGTAGCTCTTGATTTTAGAGACAATGGACATTTGATTACACTTTTTAGGAGGGATGATCAGCTGAGTGTAAAATATGTTATGTAGCATTGTATGCAATTTATTTCAAGTATCAAGAAGTATAAAATTAAGCTTTAATATATTGTATCAGTTTTCAATGTATTTCTTAGATTTGTATACACACATTGCAAGGGCCGCGGAAGCGGGGGGGCTGGGGGGGGCTGAAGCCCCCCCACTTTTTTCCAAAACCATGTACAAAAACGTAAAAATGACCATACGATTGTGATTTTTTGCATGGTCAGCCCCCCACTTTGAAAACCGTTCCGCGGCCCCCTGCATTGTATTACAAAGGCCCTGTTTGAGCTCTCTTTTTTTTAAGAAAAATAAATAAATTCAAATTATTAGTTGAAGCCAAAAGTAAAGGAAAAGAGTGGTTTATTTATTTCAAAACAAAACAAAAAACAACCAGGAAAAAAAGATAACAAAGCTCTAAACAACAAAACAGACATCAAAGCTCCAAACAAACAGTAAAACAAGAGAAACAAAAGTGACACAAAAACTTGTACCAATCCCATCCCCATTTTCCAGTTTAAAACACAACCCCCACCCGCACCCCTAATGAAAAAATAAGTATTAAAAAAAAAGTAAAAAAAAACAAAAAAACATAAATACAGGACTTAGACCCATCTGGAAATGAAATATTCTTTCCTCTTAGTTTTCATGTATTTTCTTACAAGAGTGAAAAAAAAATTACAACAAAAAAATGAACAATGTATAGTTCGTGCATTTTAATAAAAAAATTCAACATAGAAGATATTCTCCTTTCAAAAGCAGATCCAGTCTCCAAATAATGAAACTTTACCAAAAAAATTGAAAAAATAAACAATACAAAAATTTAAAAAAGAAACATAAAACTAAAAGAAAACCTAAAGGGGAAATATGAAAAGAAAAGAAACAAAAGAACATTAAAAAAAAAGAAATGAAAATTTCAAAAAAGGAAAAGAAAAAATAGAAAAGAAAAGTGAAAATAAAGAATATGAAAGAAGCTATTAAAAAATAATCCCTTTTAAAAGAAGGGGAATGGGTCCTGCCTCGTAGTCCTGGGGAGCCAATTCACACACACACTGATATTAAGCCTCAATCTGCCTAGCTTTCTTTTTCAAAATAAATTTGGAGATGTGCCCCCCCAATATCTTTGAATGCAGTTTTATTAATCCAAAACACGAAAGAAAAGAGCTTTAAAAAGAGCAGTTAATTTGGTAAACAAACAATAAACCCCACTTCAGCAAGCAGCAAGATCAGCGCCTAGCACAGCTGGCAGCCACATACTAGCCCAGCGCAGCCCCGTGAAAACTCGCCAGGATGCCTATAATGCACGCGCGGTCAAGCAGCCAATTTTTGCTTGGCACATACAGCAAGTTTCGTAGCTAAAAAACATTGTTTTGTTAATCAAATCACTTAGATATTTCATATGCAGGTAATTAAATAAATATTCTACGTAGATATATAGCATTCAAAACTATACATACCTTCCTTTTTTTAAATTCAAGGCATCGAATCCATCTCCAATCTTTTGATGGTCGTATCTCAGACCTTGTTCATCATACGGAAAAAAAAAAAGGCTATATCAAGTGGGATTCCAGATCTCTTGATCGATACTCCATTCATGATGTAAGGTCTAAAAATAGCACAGCTACAGGGATTTTAGCAGACATGCACTGTGCCCTTGAACAAGAGGCGGAACGATAGCGCGGTGCAAGGAAATAACCTGCGGAAGCGCGGATTGTCACGTACCTACATATTGGAGACTTGCTTTGCCAAATTTCTCCTTTTTGCAAAAGGACAAAAGAAACAATACCAACAAGAAGAAATTTTTTTCCATCCAACATTTTGTCTCATTAGGGCCGTCTGCACCATCCCGAGTTTTCAAATTAGCGCGCTATTTCTGATCCAGGAAATTATCCCGATTCAGATTCAGATTCAGATTCAGATTCAGATTTATTTCCAACAGAAATGACATAAATATTGATACAAATCATTTTTTATACATTATAACAAATATTTACGATACAAAACATTAATGATAATTAACATATCAAGATAATACAAAACATTATTGTAGACAAAATTATGATATATAGTTTAGATAGAAGAAAAGTATCTGTGGAAATGGGAGATTCACTCAAAAGCATAGCTTGTATAAATGTGAACCCCCCTCAAGGAAGAGAAAAGAGGAGAGAGAGAGAGAGAGAGAGACGCAATGGTTGCTATTTGCCTACGGAGATTTACTGAAAAGATTAAAAAGAACAGGATAACCCACAGAACAAGACAAAACGAAAAAAGAATAAAATAAAGCGAGAAAAAAAAAACAAACAAACAAACAAACAAACAGGATGACAAAAGGAGAAATAAACATAAATAGAACCAGGACGAATTGCGACCGAAAGAGAGGATAAAACAAAATGATAAAGACTAACAAAAATAACTTGAAGTCTGAGAGGAGATGATAACGAGCAGGAATTAGTAATGAAAATCTCGGTAGGATTTAAGTAAGAAGTTTTTTAGTTTTCTTTTAAAAGAATGTATGGAAGGGCTGTTTTTTATGTTATTGTCGAGGGAGTTCCAAAATCTAGGGCCATCGAACATGAATGTACTCTTTGCCAATAAAGTTCTAAAACGGGGTAAATGAAATTCGTTAGATTGCCTAGTAGGGTAACTATGAAAAGACCGATTAAGAGGAAACATAGAATCAAATACACGTGGAAATTTAAACATAAATTGTCCTAAATTAAATAAGTATAGGTCGCTTATCTTCAGCAATTTGCTATAAAAAAATAGTGGGTCAGTGTGTGAACGAAAAGCTGAATTATGAATAACACGAAGGGACTTCTTTTGCAGTAATAACAGTCTATCTAAAGTGGTTTGGTGGGTGCTCCCCCAGGCAAGTATCTCATAATTCAAGTAAGGTAAGATCAGGGAAGAATATAGCATTAAAAGTGATGACGAAAAATGATATTTCAGTTTATTGATAATGCCAATATTTCGCGAAATAATCTTACATATATACAATCTATATGGTATTTCCAGGAAAGCTTATTATCAACGGTAACACCGAGAAATTTAATAAATGTGACACTTTCTAAATTTGTGTCATCTAAAACAATGTCCATGGGAAGTGTATCAATAGAATTGCTAAATAGCATATATTTAGTTTTAAGTAGATTAAGAGACAATTTGTTGGATCTTATCCATTGTGTGACTTTTAAAAGTTCATTATTAACAGTATTTACTAAGGTATATGGATTTTTATGGAAATAAAATATATTAGAATCGTCTGCAAAAAGAATGAACGAAAGGACATCAGATGATTTACAAAAGTCATTGATATAAATGATAAATAATAAAGGGCCTAACAAACTGCCTTGCGGGACTCCACAATTAATGTATTGCATGTTGGATGCATGACCATTCAAAGATACAAATTGACGTCCGTCAGACAAATAGCTTCTGAACCACTCCAAGGCCTTCCCGTGCACCCCATAATGAGAAAGTTTATGTAATAAGATATCATGGTTAATGGTGTCGAAGGCCTTGGAGAAGTCCAGAAAAATGCTGACTAGATGTGAGCAATTATCAAAAGCGTGGGCCACTCTATCAACGAAATTCAACAATGCATGTTCTGTGTTATGTTTTTCTCTAAATCCAAACTGAAAGTTAGAAAAAATATTGTGAGATTTAAAAAAATCAATTGTTTTGCTATAAACCACTTTTTCTAAAATTTTGGACAAGGATGATAATAAAGAAATTGGGCGATAGTTACTGATACTTAACTTGTCACCCGTTTTGTACAATGGAATGACCTTGGCAATTTTCATGCGATTAGGGACTTGACCGGAGGTTAGAGAAAGGTTAAAAATATATGTCAAAGGATCGACAATTTCAGATATTATACCTTTTAAAATAAAGTTATTGACATCATCGTAACCAGGACTTTTTTTATTATTCAAATTAGATACAATATCAGTAATATCTTTTTTGACTACGGGAGTGAAAAATATTGAACTAGAATTAGGTGTACCTAAATAATCATGAAAATGTTTTGTTGAAGGGGGGATGTCTCTAGCTAGGTTAGTTCCTATAGATGAAAAATAATCATTAAAAATATTAGCTATATTTTCAGGATCTCCAATAATATCACCGTTAGACCTAATTTCAGTTATATCGGACTTATTACTGGATAAATTCATGGCTTGTTTAAGAACTTTCCATGTATTTTTAATGTCGTGCTTATACAGAATTATTTGATCAGTGAAATATCTTTTCTTTGCCAAACGTAAGGTCTGAGTTAAAGTATTCTTATATGTGGTGTATTTAGTTTTTGCCTGAAGAGTACCTTTAAATTTTGAATTATAATATAAATTATTTTTTAACAAAAGTAGACGTTGAAATTTAAAAGTAGACGGTGATCTCCCAAACTGGAGACTGTCTATGAAATTAGATACCCCTAATTCTTTGATATTGGAGATAGTCTCTTACATGTGAGACAGTCTCCCAAATTGGCTATGTGCCTATACTGTAATTTTAGGTTAGCCTTTTCTTCTTCTTTTTTTAATACTATTTTAGAGCTCTGGTTGTTTCCATTTACTGACACCCCGATTTCTGACACCACTGACACCCCTTTCCCCATTCACATTTGTACACCTACTGACGTATTGAATATTCATTAGTGTCTCATGTCGTGTATTTTTCATCAAAAAGGCCTGGCCTAATTCCCTTTCTATTATTGGCTTTTATTGTTATTGAATAACCATAAGCCATCAACTCTTCTCCGTGCTAGGGCAAGAATGGTATACTGTACTAGGGTCTTGGCGTCTTGCCCTAGCAATCTGCCAAACCTGCCAGGCCGAGATATGCCAAGGCTTAGCCGCCCAGCCGCCTGGCTGGTTACAGATAACGGGCACCAGCACTGACGAAATAAACGGCAGTGAAGTGGCTGATTTTACAGAAAGGGAGATTAGCCACACGTCTTTTTTGATGAAAAATACACGAGACACTAATGAATATTCTGTACGTGTACAAAAGTGAATGGGGAAAAGGGGTGTCGGAGGTATCAGTAAATGGAAACACACATTTTAGCTCTTAATTAATCTTATCAATTTGTAGGTTATGACATGCATGTCATTCAAAATAAAAAAATGGACTGTAGGTTATATGAATAAAAAAAAATTGTGTGTAGAACCTGTTTGGGTGCTTAAGTAGAATATACCTGTATTTCGAGTTGGAGTAGGATGATGGGGTGAAGAAGTTTAAAAAGTTCAACTAGTTAGTTGCAGCAAACTAGTATTTTGTTGTTGAAATTCTTTTTAAACCAAGATTAATTGTTGATCTATTCTCTAGATCGACAACAAGTAAATCTGAATAGTGCTTATGTTTTACACAAAATAACGAACCCAAATTCTTAAAATCATGAAAAGCTGAAGAATGATCACCCTGAAGACTACCAAGTGATAAATACATTTTGGACAACGTATATTGTTACTGATTTCTCAGTAATTACACATTTTCTATTAGAATCATCTGACGCATGAATACTTGGGTGCGAGTGGTACATGCTCAGTTTATTTCGATTCAGTTTAAACCCATTTTATGATTCACATACGTTTCAAGGGGAATCCATCTCAAGTTATTTTGATAGAAAAAAGAAGAAAATCAGAGAAGCAGATCTGTCTACCGTGAATGTTTGAGCAAAAAATTGTTCAAATATTTGGAAAGTCATGATTTCTTTCATTTAAATTTGACACATAGATGATATCGTTGTGATGGAGGGTATCGAGTTGACAACTCCTCCGTTTGCTTCAAATTGACTGAAATGCTTTTTTTTGTTTCCCCCAACAGTTATACTCAAAAGTCCAAATGGCACTTCTTTTGTATGGCCCATTGGGGAAACAGACTACAGAGATTTCTAAATTCACAATATGCATAATGAATGGCAAAGTGTCACTTAAATTTACAAGTCTACAATTTACTCATGAAGTTGCCAATTTGAAATTTACACCAGTGGTCTGTGTTTTTTTTTAACAGTCATAAATTTTCTATTCTGTCTCCAATTTCTTTCAAACTATCTCTGTTCTGTCTCTAGATACTTTTTCTCCTTCCACTCGTACTATCTTATTACCAATGATGGTTTCGCTTTTGGATTCAATTTTGAAAGTACTTATCCAATAACAAAAACAATCAAACATGAACTGAAGCATGGAATAAGTATGGTATGTCTTTATTTCCATTTGGGCTGTAACATAAAAGCCTGTATACTCAAAGCAATGAAACAAGATCTTTATCCTTTTCCATCTGTGTTATGTACAACTTTTACTGACTTTCTTGTAAACATGAGTAGTATGAATATTTTTAATATAACTTCTGAAGGTTTCCATGGCGAAGAAGAAAATAGTGTAGTAGGTGCACGGTACACCATGTATCTTTCTTGGGCAAGTGATTGGTCCTGAAAAGGACCACCCAATCTAGACGTATATAAGGCCTGCTTTTACAAACTTTGCTCATTCTCCTTAGGATGACAAGAACACACTTGTCGAAACGTCGAGATTAGGTGGTCCTTTTCAGGACCAATCACTTGCCCAAGAAAGATACATGGTGTACCATGAAACCTACTACATGTACACTAATATTTGTAATGTTTTGTACATTTCTTTATTGCCTTCGAGAAGGATATTTATTTGGGACACATTGCATCCATTCGAAACAAAAGTTGAGATTTATATGTTCCTCAGACTTGCTTGCCATTTTAACAAGTGTTATTTTTCCCCTTGATTTTATTGTTATGCAGTGCTCGAGTTTGAAAATGTGTACTTGGACAACATGCCTTCTGCAGAGCTCTATGAAAAGAGTTTGATGCATAGGGACACCATCACTCATGTTGCTGCCACAAAGTAAGTACAACTGTTTTTTGCACACTTAAATCTTTTATTTGAGAAGTCACATTATGTTGTTTTAAAGAAAGACCAAGCAAAAAGTAAAAGAAAAAAAATGTACCAAATACAGTAATGCCATTTTTATTCATTTTCACTGCTTGCCAGCAGAGTATTTTGTTAAGCTGGATTCGAAAATAGACTTTATTATGTTTCTCACCGGCCTGAATGTGAAAATTCTATGGTTTGTCCACTTTTTTTCCTTTTATTCCAGATCATTTATTTGAATTTTGTTATTATTATCACTTGGAGATATCACGGAATGCATTTATTATATAGTTAATTGCTTATTGATTAAACCTAGTAGCACTGGACTATATTTTGTGCCATGGCTTATTTTTCTGCTTATTTGGCACTGTTTTATATCCATCTGCCTTTGGCAATTTTTTCCTGACATTGCAATCTTGGTAGAGCTAAGCAAATATATCACAAAAACATGGTCAAGAACTGTAAGTCTTTATCCAGAAGCTCGGGTCATTTTATCAAGGTCAAGACTCAAACAACTTAGACAAAACCTTAATTTCCTCTTTCCTTCAAAATAGGATATTTGTGAAGTATGTGTTTATTGTTTAAGGTAATTAATTCACTTTTTTATTGCAAGGCCACTTTGTTATCAGCATATTACTTTATAACTTTTAAAGGGCACCAATATTTTCAAGGCCAAAAAAGGGAATATTAGGGACATTGAGGCAACTCAATTGGGCATCCTTAGGTTGCCCCATGATGATGGCCATGGATTATTAGATTCAGAGGGTTTGAAGTTTCACATTTTTCAATGTCACAAAGTCAACACTGAACTATATTGAGTTGCGTAATGCAGGTGAAAGTGACATATGGGCATTCCACTTGTTTTTCAAATCAGCTAAAGTTTCTGATTGGTACACCCCCCCCCCCACCGCACCCCAGACCCCTGGTGTACATTGTTTTTGTCTGAAAAGAATTGCTAACATGGCTCCACTTTTCTTCACACAGGACCGAGTTTATCATCACTGCCAGCTGCGATGGCCATGTCAAGTTCTGGAAGAAGCAGGAGGGTGACATTGAATTTGTCAAACATTTCAGAGCACATTTGGGTAAGAAAAACTTTCTTTGTCTTCAGTGGCACGTTTTGTAAAGACTTGCAATTATTTACCGTTACATCTACCATGGAAATCTTGATTTTGAGTGGCTGCTGTGTCCTCTTACCACATCATTAATACCATTAGCAAGGTTCCCATCATTGTAAGTCTTTTATGAAACAGACTCCTGCTCATGTCATAGTCAAGATTTGTTTAGATATAAACACACAATTCGAAACATGATCATGAAAATGTTGCTCAACTTTCTATATTCTACATGTACTTGTATGAATCTAGAGATTGTTTAATATTTTTGTGCAGGCCAAGTGTATAGATTCTAGCTACATATATTTGTATGTCTGAATGATATGATTACACATTTTTCTCTACATAACATATGGTATATTTTAATTTGAAAATTCCCATTTTCTTCCTAACAATTTAATTTTATTTTATTTTTTACATTACAATGTAAAATTGAAAATTAATTTATTTTGGCAAGTTCATGAATTATTAAGATGTTAAGTTTACACCCAGTGTGCAGTAAAAACAGGAGTGTCTGTGGCCTGCTACAGAGTATGATTTTGTTTGTTCAGGTGCATTATAAGGAGCTAATTATTCATGATTTTTCATCGTTCTCATGGATATTACTCTGTACATGTAGGTAAGATACAAGACATATCTGTGAGCAGTGATGGTGCATACTTGTCAACTATATCTGATGATAAATCTGCAAAGATCTTTGATGTTACAAACTTTGGTGAGTGTTTTTTTTTTTACAAGTACTTGAGTGTGTCTTTGTGATTTCCACTGTTAATGCCAACAAGCAGTAAAACTAAGTGAAGTGTTTGGACTCTTTATATTAAAGGGATGTTGGCCACTTTCTTTGAATAATCTCTTATCTTGCAGAGCAAACTACTCCCTCAGTTTCGACCCAGTTCTCATGAGACTAAGCATACACATGATTCTTGGTAGATGTGCAAAGAACATTTTTCAAATGTGTTGGAAACTGCATTGCCAATTTCCCATGGTAATGACTTTATTATGATAGGTTGGGGGTCTTATTTATTTCTAGTTATTATCATCATTATGGTACCTTTTAAAAGTATTATTATTGTCTATTTTTCCCGCAAAACAGATATGATCAACATGATGAAGCTGACCTTTGTACCTGGTCGATGTCAGTGGATCTACAGAGCAGGCGATGCTATACCTGCACTTGCCATGTAAGCATTCATCAGACAAAAAAAATTCAAACAGAACCAACAGACTTATGCAGATATATCCAAGTTTTCTTTAGGTTCAGAATATTTGGTTTGCACATGTACAGTAGCTCCCAGTATAAAGTATCACTAACTCTTAAAATGAAACGGGGGAAAAAATGAAATAAACTGAAGGCAATGAAGGATACAGAAGAGCTATTTTATCTAGGGTCGCTATTCAAAATTGTAAAGTTTTGACTTTTTAAAAACATCTGGGTTTGCTATATATGATCACCAAATTGGCAATTCTTCTTTAATGAACAGGATTTTGTGATACCTATCCCTTTAGTCACATTTGCCAAGAGGTGAAATGTTTGTAGTATGATTCCAAGTGATTTACCAATTAGATTTGTGATTAAGTTATGATGAAACATTGAAAATTCTCGATTTTCTTTTCTTAGTTGCACTCTATATACTGGTGAATATATGTATTAACCCTAAAAGGACTGAGGGGAAACGCAAAAAGATAGTGTCGCAAAATTTTATGTCTTTTTTCTTTGAAGGCTTGCGCAACTTTTGAGACCAAATTCATGACATACGGCTATAGCATTGCGACGTCACATGACATTTTATGAGACTATGTCATGCCGAAAATGACTCATTTTTATACTTTGTGTACAAAGTCTATGGGAGGTGAAATTCATAAAAGGGTGATTATTTTTCATTCTAATTGGTCTGCTTAATTAATTTAGGAGTTAATGTAGTTGTTGAATGGTCTGTAATAATTTCCATTGAAAAAAAAAATGAAAAAGGGTTAAAGCAAGTTTACTGTGTAGTTACAATAAAACAGTGTAATAATTGATTGATGATGACATGATAGGCAGTCTATGTATATTATTTTGTCTTGCAGATCTGATAGAGAGAGTGGTAAGATTTATGTTTATGATGGAAAGGGTACAAGTGAACCCCTACACACACTGGACAATAAGCATTCTGCTCCGGTCATACTTATCAAGGTAAGAAATATAAAAAGCATATTTTTGTCTTCAAGGAATCTGCAGATTCAACAAGCCTTGATTTTCATCCAGGTTCCTTTTATTTCACCCACAATAGTTAAGTGTATTCAACTCACTTATTACTATCTCTCATTTATAAACTAGGAAAGCACCATTTGTAAACAACTTTAAATCAAAGCTCAAAACACATCTATTTAATCAATAACAAGCATTTTAGGAGTCCCTTAAAGCGCAGTTAAATATATATTTTATGGAATAGTTTCTGCGCTCTATGAATTTATATGTTGTTATTATTATTATTATTATATTATTTATACAAAATTTCATGCAATATGTCTCATTTACTTCTAGATTGTTAATCCTTTCTTTTTTTAGGTGAAATACAAATTCATATAACCATTAATCTCTAGACACTATATATGTGAATTTTTGTCCTTTACCACCAGTACAATCCAGTTTTTGAGGTTGCTCTCTCCGTTGATAAACAAGGCATCTTAGAGTATTGGAAAGGACCAAAGAAAGACTACTGCTTCCCATCTTGTGTTAGCTTCGAGTATAAGACGGATACAGATCTATATGAGTTTGTCAAGGTATGTATGCATGTAATTCAGCTTAGGAAATACATTTCAAGAACATAGAAGTACATGTACAGCCTTGTCCCAGCCCAAATTTGTCCCTCAAAATTCTCAAAGAAAACCTTAATTTTGAGGTTACTTATCTTTTCTATAGTGAATCCAAGATATTTTGAAAACCAGTTTTCTACATACAGCAAAAGAGCAATTTACCCCATAATTGCTTGTTGGTCTAAAATGTAGCCCTTGAAATGAAAGAAATAGCCCCAAAAATTCAGCAATTGTCCAATGTGAAAAACAGTTCTTAAGTTTTTTTGGGTAATATTTTCTACCGTAGTGCACTTACATTTGGCTGAAAGACAAATAAAGTTTTTGTCTCACCTGCAAAGCAGATTCAGACTATAGGCGCCGCTTTTCCGACGGCTGTGGCAGTGGTGGCGGCGTCAACACCAAATCTTAGCCGAAGGTTAAGTTTTTGAAATGACAGCATAACTTAGAAATTATATGGACCTAGTTCATGAAACGTGGCCATAAAGTTAATCAAGTATTACTAAACATCCTGCTTGAGTTACAGGTCACATGACCAAGGTCAAAGGTCATTTAGGGTCAATGAACTTAGACCATGTTGGGGGAATCAACATCAAAATCTTAACCTAAGGTTAAGTTTTTGAAAAGTCATAACTTAGAAATTAACTTTTCCAAGTTGGGGGTATCTTTCGAATTACCATCATAATTTTCAATATTTATGGATCTGATTCATGAAACTTGGACATAAGAGTAATCAAGTATCACTGAACATCCTCTGCAAGTTTCAGGTCACATGATTAAGGTCAAAGGTCATTTAAGGTCAATGAACTTTGGCCATGTTGGGGTATTTGTTGAATTTCCACTATTACTCTGTAAGTGTATTGTTCTAGTTTATAAAACTTGGACATAAGAGTAATCAAGTATCACTGAACATTCTGTGCAAGTTTCAGGTCACATGACCAAGGTCAATGGACTTTGGCCATGTTTGGGGTATTTTTATTTATTTATTTATTTTATTTCCAGGCAAAGACAATCAGAATATATACAAGAGGAATAAATTACCACCTACTAGTGCCTGAGGATGACTAATAGAAAAACTAGTTTCTGTTATGAAGCTCTCCTCACTAGTCGGGGTTTACAAATATACAAAAATAAAATCAGATAAAATGGCAATATATGTTTAGATGCATTACTTATTAAAAAAAAAGAACTTAATAATAAAGAGTGTTCGTTTCCATGTGCAATTATAGATATCCAGTCAATATGAAGTGTTAATGTATTTAGATAAACAACGTTATGTTATTATCAGATAGTCAAGCCTGAGGAGATGGAGTTGCATATATTGTGAGAACTTCAATGTTACCATAAGCAGAGAATAAGCAATATAGTCGAACGTGACAATACTCAGAGAGAGAGAGAAAGAGAGAGAAGTGCGGAGGGAGAGAGAAGGATAAGAATGAAAAGAAGAAGAAGAAGAAAAAGAAGAGGAAGAGGAGGAGAAGGAGGAGAGGGAACAAAGAGTTTAGAGAACTGGGGTAGAATGAAAAGAAAGAGAGAGAGGCAATAAAAGAGACGAAGCATGACATACAAAAATGCAAATTCTACTACCATGAATACAGTTGATAAACTAGCATACAGGAATAAACATGAACAGTACGAAAGCAAATAACTGCATAACAGTACGGTAGTGCATAACAAAATGCATAACAAAGGGCACAATATTTAAGCTAAGAATATAAGGCTAAATACATGGCCCTTTAGCCTGCACAGAATGAGAAAAACAGAGAAAAGTAAGACGAAGGAAGAAGGGGAAAGAGAGAGAAATTAGTGGTCTAAACGGAGACAAGACGAAAACAATACTCTGCATGTCTCATTAAAACGCATTTTCAACTGGAGGCATGGAGAATAAGTGTTCACGTAGAGCATTAAGGAAAGGAGTGACAGATACACCAAGGCAAAGATCTCTGATCTCTGAAGGGATAGATTCCCAGAATCTGGGGAAAGAAAAGAAACAAGAAAATTTCAGGGCATTACGTCGTGCAAATTCATGGATGAAGAGTAACTTGTGAGAGTTCCGAGTTCTTGGCCTGGGTAAGATATGAGTAGGCATGTCGTAAGTTCTAAACAACGATTTTACAACAAAGGCGGTAGATAGGTAGACCAGTCTGTTATACAATGGTGGGAGTTCTAAGCTGTGTAATCTTTCATCGTAAGATAGTGAATTTGCCCGATCATAAGGAAAGCAGAAGCGTGTGAATCGACGTTGAACTGCTTCAAGAGAGGATATGTGGTTTTTTTTAATGGGTAGCCAGACTGGTATACCGTATTCAATTATAGGCCGACAAGGTGAACAGAACAAACGTTTCAAAATGAAAGGATTTCGTGAATTCACGATCCTGTGGATGAATCCTGACAGTTTGGAACAATTGGATACAACAAGATTCACATGCTTTGACCAAGTCAAATCATGCGAAAAGACCAAGCCAAGGTATTTGTAAGAATCAACAACATCGAGAGCATGGTTACCAGCAAAGTATTGATCTGTAACAACCTTTTGAGATCTAGTGATGTGCATTATCTTACATTTCAACGCATTCAGTTCCATGGAATTATTATTGCACCAGAGGATTATGGAGTCAAGGTCAGATTGGAGAACTTCAGTGTCATTCTGGGTACATATTGTAAGATACAGCACTGTGTCGTCATTATATTTTGACCAGTCTAGAAATATTGCATCTACTCTTGGCGGTGAGGTGCGATCTAAAGTTTTTTCCCAAGTATGAAAGAGAATCGCGGCTTGCGTAGCACAAGACCGCTTAGGTAGAAACCCATGTTGAGTGTCAGGGATGATTTTATGGTCTAAAGAGAAATCAACTAGTTTGCGCACTATAATCTTTTCAAGGAGTTTACATGGAACAGAAGTGAGTGAGATAGGTCGGTAATTTTTAATTGAAGACCGTTTGCCACTCTTATGCAGAGGGATAACATGAGCAGCTTTCCAATCATTCGGTACAGTGCCTAGATTCAGACTGAGATTAAAAATGCGAGTTAGAATGGGGACAACTGAGTTACCGGCAAGTTTGAGAAATGCCGGGGGAACACCGTCTGGGCCAGGAGGTTTGGAGGATTTCAGATTCTCAATTGATTTTTGAACATCTGCATTTTCAATCTTAATTTGTGAGAAAGGTGTTATACCAACATGTTGGGCATTACAATTATTTGTCAAGTCATTAATATCGGCAACAGGTCCAGTACAATCAGAAAAATTGCTACAGAAAAACTCATTAAATGCCTTTGCGATCATATCAGCAGAATCATACGAGTTACCATTATAAACAAAGTTGTTAACATTAGAAGTAATGTTGTAAATCGGATCAAAAATCAGATCGAAAATCGGATCGGCAGTTAAGCTTCTAAAATCGAAATCGAATCGAAAATCGAATCGGCGATGTTTAAAAACAAAGGAATACATCAAAATGTTGTTCGCGGTCGCGCGCATCTTCCTGACAAAGTCACAAAGACGAATGCATTGGAATGGAAGTCGCCAACATGCGCGATCGTTTGGAACATGTTTTAAAGCCAGGGGTTTTGAGGTGTTATTGCTTTAAAATAAACCGAGTGATTTTTATTAGAAAGATAAACGAAAGACGCATCTTCCGAGCAAAGGCGCAAAGGAAAATAAAATGAAAATATTTCTCATAGATCACAGGTTAATGAACGATCGGCGGGACATCTTTTAGAAGTATTTTTAGGTGCTAGCGATTTAGAATTATTGGAATGATCTCTTACGACGCATCATCTTAAAGTCGCAAGTGCAATTAAAATGAAGTAGACGACGCAAGCACACACGATGATTTGAAATATGTTATTAAAATGTTTTGGGTAGCTAGCGTTTTCAAATCAATTTGAAGTTCACGGCGGGGTCCGCTATCACCACGAGGTTGAAGAGAAGATGTCTATCATCATAAAGGGGGTAAGAGAGTAGCGCAGTGAGCTCCGTCAGTAGCACGATCTTTAAAAGTTCACGGCGGGGTCCGCTATCACCACGAGGTTGAAAATAAAATGTAAATCATCATAAACGAGGTAAGAGAGTAACGCAATGAGCTCCGTCAATAGTACGACCTTTCAAAGTTCACGGCGGCATCCGCTATCACCACGAGGTTGAAAATAAAATGTATATCATCATAAACGATGTAAGAGAGTAACGCAATAAGCTCCGTCAATAGTACAGTCTTTAAAAGTTTCTGGCGGGGTCCGCTATCACCACGAGGTTGAAGAGAAGATTTATATCATTATAAACGATGTAAGAGATTAGCGCAGTGAGCTCCGTCGGTAATACGACCTTTCAAAGTTCACGGCGTCTTCCGCTATCACCACGAGGTTGAAAATAAAATGAATATCATCATAAACGATGTAAGAGAGTAACGCAATAAGCTCCGTCAGTAGCACGATCTTTAAAAGTTCACGGCGGGGTCCGCTATCACCACGAGGTTGAAAATAAAATGTAAATCATCATAAACGATGTAAGAGAGTAACGCAATGAGCTCCGTCAATAGTACAGTCTTTAAAAGTTTCTGGCGGGGTCCGCTATCACCACGAGGTTGAAGAGAAGATTTATATCATTATAAACGATGTAAGAGAGTAGCGCAGTGAGCTCCGTCGGTAATACGACCTTTCAAAGTTCACGGCGGCTTCCGCTATCACCACGAGGTTGAAAATAAAATGAATATCATCATAAACGATGTAAGAGAGTAACGCAATAAGCTCCGTCAGTAGCACGATCTTTAAAAGTTCACGGCGGGGTCCGCTATCACCACGAGGTTGAAAATAAAATGTAAATCATCATAAACGATGTAAGAGAGTAACGCAATGAGCTCCGTCAATAGTACGACCTTTCAAAGTTCACGGCGGCATCCGCTATCACCACGAGGTTGAAAATAAAATGTATATCATTATAAACGATGTAAGAGAGTAACGCAATAAGCTCCGTCAGTAGCACGATCTTTAAAAGTTCACGGCGGGGTCCGCTATCACCACGAGGTTGAAAATAAAATGTAAATCATCATAAACGATGTAAGAGAGTAACGCAATGAGCTCCGTCAATAGTACAGTCTTTAAAAGTTTCTGGCGGGGTCCGCTATCACCACGAGGTTGAAGAGAAGATTTATATCATTATAAACGATGTAAGAGAGTAGCGCAGTGAGCTCCGTCGGTAATACGACCTTTCAAAGTTCACGGCGGCATCCGCTATCACCACGAGGTTGAAAATAAAATGTATATCATTATAAACGATGTAAGAGAGTAACGCAATAAGCTCCGTCAGTAGCACGATCTTTAAAAGTTCACGGCGGGGTCCGCTATCACCACGAGGTTGAAAATAAAATGAAAAATCATCATAAACGATGTAAGAGAGTAACGCAATGAGCTCCGTCAATAGTACGACCTTTCAAAGTTCACGGCGGCATCCGCTATCACCACGAGGTTGAAAATAAAATGTATATCATCATAAACGATGTAAGAGAGTAACGCAATAAGCTCCGTCAATAGTACAGTCTTTAAAAGTTTCTGGCGGGGTCCGCTATCACCACGAGGTTGAAGAGAAGATTTATATCATTATAAACGATGTAAGAGAGTAGCGCAGTGAGCTCCGTCGGTAATACGACCTTTCAAAGTTCACGGCGGCTTCCGCTATCACCACGAGGTTGAAAATAAAATGAATATCATCATAAATGATGTAAGAGAGTAACGCAATAAGCTCCGTCAATAGTACGGTCTTTAAAATTTTCTGGCGGGGTCCGCTATCACCACGAGGTTGAAGAGAAGATTTATATCATTATAAACGATGTAAGAGAGTAGCGCAGTGAGCTCCGTCGGTAATACGACCTTTCAAAGTTCACGGCGGCTTCCGCTATCACCACGAGGTTGAAAATAAAATGTAAATCATCATAAACGATGTAAGAGAGTAACGCAATGAGCTCCGTCAATAGTACAGTCTTTAAAAGTTTCTGGCGGGGTCCGCTATCACCACGAGGTTGAAGAGAAGATTTATATCATTATAAACGATGTAAGAGAGTAGCGCAGTGAGCTCCGTCGGTAATACGACCTTTCAAAGTTCACGGCGGCTTCCGCTATCACCACGAGGTTGAAAATAAAATGAATATCATCATAAACGATGTAAGAGAGTAACGCAATAAGCTCCGTCAGTAGCACGATCTTTAAAAGTTCACGGCGGGGTCCGCTATCACCGGTTGAAAATAAAATGTAAATCATCATAAACGATGTAAGAGAGTAACGCAATGAGCTCCGTCAATAGTACGACCTTTCAAAGTTCACGGCGGCATCCGCTATCACCACGAGGTTGAAAATAAAATGTATATCATTATAAACGATGTAAGAGAGTAACGCAATAAGCTCCGTCAGTAGCACGATCTTTAAAAGTTCACGGCGGGGTCCGCTATCACCACGAGGTTGAAAATAAAATGAAAAATCATCATAAACGATGTAAGAGAGTAACGCAATAAGCTCCGTCAATAGTACGATCTTTAAAAGTTCACGGCGGGGTCCGCTATCACCACGAGGTTGAAAATAAAATGTAAATCATCATAAACGATGTAAGAGAGTAACGCAATGAGCTCCGTCAATAGTACGACCTTTCAAAGTTCACGGCGGCATCCGCTATCACCACGAGGTTGAAAATAAAATGTATATCATTATAAACGATGTAAGAGAGTAACGCAATAAGCTCCGTCAGTAGCACGATCTTTAAAAGTTCACGGCGGGGTCCGCTATCACCACGAGGTTGAAAATAAAATGAAAAATCATCATAAACGATGTAAGAGAGTAACGCAATGAGCTCCGTCAATAGTACGACCTTTCAAAGTTCACGGCGGCATCCGCTATCACCACGAGGTTGAAAATAAAATGTATATCATCATAAACGATGTAAGAGAGTAACGCAATAAGCTCCGTCAATAGTACAGTCTTTAAAAGTTCACGGCGGGGTCCGCTATCACCACGAGGTTGAAGAGAAGATTTATATCATTATAAACGATGTAAGAGAGTAGCGCAGTGAGCTCCGTCGGTAATACGACCTTTCAAAGTTCACGGCGGCATCCGCTATCACCACGAGGTTGAAAATAAAATGTATATAATCATAAACGATGTAAGAGAGTAACGCAGTGAGCTCCGTCGGTAATACGACCTTTCAAAGTTCACGGCGGCATCCGCTATCACCATGAGTTGGAAGAGAAGATATCTATCCCCTTAAACATTGCCATAGATAATACCGCGACTTTCTCCCTGAATAATGCGACCTCTAAATAGCTAGCACCTCAAAAACAATCTTGAAATATGTTCTGAGCGATCACGCACTGTAACCAGATCTACGCCGATTTTTTATTTTCGATTTTTTCCTTCAAGGGGCATGATCGAAGATCGGCAAGTGATTGCCGATTGTGGTGAAATCGAATGGAATCGGTTGCCGATTGCAAAATCGGTTACAAGCTTAATTAGAAGTTCGACGTTTCGCTTTAACGAATGACCAAAACCGTTTCGGATCATTGTTGGCATTGATGGCAAGGTCGTGTACATATCATTGTAGGAATATTTGCATATGCGCTTCACTTCTCGAGAAATCTCTTGATATTTAGTCCAGAGTTTCTTGGATTATTTGTTGAATAATCATCATAACTCTGGAAGTGTATGGATCTAGTTCATTTAATTTGGACGTAAGAGTAATCAAGTATCACTGAACATCTCATGCGAGTTTCAGGTCACATGACCAAAGTCAAAGGTCATTTAAGGTCATTGAACTTTGGACAATTTCGAGGTAATTATTAGATTGCTGTCATAACTTTCAAAGTTTATAGATATACATGTGGTTTATAAAATGTGGATATAGGGGTAATGGAGTATCACTGACAAGTCTTAGGTCACATGATCAAGGTCAAATGTCATTTATTGTCAATGAACTTAGTATTGTATCATTATATGAATGGTGTTTTTTGTGAATAATTATTTTATAGTAGTTTTCAAAGTCAGCACTGCTGATATATTGAATCGTGCGATGCAGGTGAGACTGGCAGAGGCGCTCCACTTTTTACATCTGAATTAATCCCTCCCAATTGGCACCATTTAACATTTTTGAAAAAAAAATTATATAACATGAGCAAAATCAATAGTACTTTCCAAACTAAACAAATTGGTTTCTGCTTTGTGTTTTTAAATATTTGTGTTATATTTCAGAGCAATTTCAATTCATGTTTTCATACTGGAAATGGAATAAAGATTATTTCAGTGAATTTTCTCTTTCTGCTCCCACTTGGAATATTAATTGCTAGGATCATGAGAAACTCTGACACGACTTCCTCCTACTTGTTGTCCAATAGAAATGTATATATATTTGGAAAGACCTTGAAAGTTTTCACTTCTAAATTATTATTAATATTATATTGATTAACTTTTGATAAACCGGTTTCATATTTCTTCCTATCTGCATATAGTGTAAAACAGTACCTACCAGTGTTAACTTCTCTCCTGATGGTAAACTTGTAGCAACGATAGCCAAAGATAGAAAGGTGAGAGTATATATTACGTACACACTATGTTGATCTACCCTTGTGGTCGGGGGAGGGGGGGGGGGTTATAAGTGAGGATTGTATGTTGTGGGCACTGCATAGAAATTTTGCAAGTTCAGATTGATTGCAATTCACATGTAACAATGCACATTTTGACAATTTTTCTTTCAATTTGTTGTTGTTGAAAGATTAGCTGGAATATTCCTCTTGCTTCTCCTCCCTCGACCCCAGTTAAAGTTCCCCTGTATGATTTGCACACAACCATTTTGCTGATTTTCACCGACCCGACGCACGGCAGCCCCTTCCCATGTATGAAATTCAGTGTTTCATTAATCAATGTATTATGTGTCCAGCATTCCCTTTGTATTGTCTATGGGTGATACGCTTGAACACGAGTTACTTTGGCAGCTCGGCCATGACTGGGTTAATAATGTCACAGTGCTTTAAAACATTATGGATAGAATTATAGACCAATTTGGTTTTGGTTTGTTTTTATGGTAATTCCTTACAGGGTGGAGGGGGGCTTCAAGTATGCCTAACGAAAGATGATTTATGCACTGACACTGCAACTCACCTGGCTCCTTTATTACCATTGAAAGTGATTTTGTTCTTTTGAAAGCCACTACAGTTATGCCCGCCAAAAAGTAAGAATGCTCTGTGGTCTGATTCAGAACATGAACACCAGTGGCCATCATTATTTTTATCGTTGGTGCTTTGATGTTATTATTATTTTAATTGCTTTCATTATCATTACTGTCATGCATCAGTATGACAACAATAATTGTTGCTGAAGTTTTTCTTACTTAATCATCTGATCACATTGAAAGCATCATTATTATTTCTATTGTTGAATTTAGATTCGCATCTTTCGCTTTCTGACGGGTAAACTCACCAAGGTGTTAGATGAATCTTTGAAGACATTCACAGAACTTCAACAGATGAGGCAACAGCTACCTGATATGGAGTTTGGTAGACGAATGGCAGTAGAGAGAGATTTGCAGAAATCGGATGCATTCTCTCTTGCAAATATCAGTGAGTTTTGGGGGTTCTTCTAATGAACAAACTTGAGGTACCTTGTGTATCAATTTCTATGAATATATGCATGTTAAAAATTTGTAGTGATTATAGTGAAAAGTACACAAAATCGAAGGTGATGATGTTTATGATGTTGGTGTTTGTGATTTTGAGGAGGGAGAGGAAAGAAGGAGGATAAAGATGGTGACGATGATGATGATTGATTCCAGTAACAAAAATGATGGCAATGATAGTGGTTATGATGGTGATTGCAATGGTGATAACATTGGTGATGACTATTGTGATGATAATCATGAAGTAATGAAAATGACCAAAAAGGTAATGGTGATGATGATGATGAGAATGGTGATGATGATGATGATGGTGGTGGTGGTGGTGGTGATGATGATGATGATGATGATGATGATGATGATGATGAAGATGATGATGATGATGATGATGATGATGGTGAAGAAGAGGAATATGATGATGATGATGATGATGATGAAGAAGAAGATGATGATGAAGATGTAATGATGGTTACAATGCCCGGGGGGCCTCTTACATTGACGAGTGGATACCATGCGCGACCAAAAAAACACGTAAAAAGGATGTCTTTTTCAAGATAGGGCACGTTACGTACGTAATGTGATAAGGGTGTCAAAAACACAAAAATAATGAAAAAAGGGTATCTATTTCGCTAGGAAAGTTATGTGTTTAGGGTCAAATTTGCGGGGATGATAAAACAAAATCAAAATGTTTTATAAAGGATGTCCTTTTCGTCCCAACTCTACGTGTTTAGAGTCCGATTTGCGCGAGGTGTGGAAGGTGGGGTCATTATACTAAACCAAATTTTGTGTAAAGGCAAAACCAACGACCGAAGGACCCATGACATAACAAAATATTCCTGTACGTGTTTAGGGGTTCAATTCAGGGAATATTTGCCAAGAGTATCGTTTTGTTTCTAATACTTGTTAAGTGTAGGGTTTCACACGCCAATACTTGTTAAGGGGTGCATTTTTAGAATATGGAAATTACGTGTTTAGGGTGCTTTTCGAGACCCCATGGTCGCGCATGGTATCCACTCGTCAATGGAAGTGGCCCCCCCCCCCCCCGGGTTACAATGACAGTTATGAAACTGATAGTGATGTTTACAGAGTTGCGATACAATTTGATTTCTCCTTTCTTACAGTCTTTGATGAGAGTGGTTACTTTGTGTTATATGCTACCATGCTTGGTATCAAGATACTCAACCTACACACCAACAGGATATCACGAATTATAGGAAAGGTGAGTCAACTTGATACTCATAGGCAATTAGTTACTTGTTATTAGATACATGTACTTGCTTGTTATAGTTGGGCCTGAAATTGAATAAATATACATCAGGTAGAAAATGAGCTTCTCTCAGATGAGTATTATACAAATAATGCATGCAGCCGAGTGCGTTAGTGGAAATGCAGAGCACGCGAGGTTTCTTTAGATAGGTGCCGCACTGTGCACGAGCCGCTGGCGGCGAGTGCCCAGTGTGCACCATCTCAAGAAACCAAGCTTTCTCTGCATTTACTTTTGCGCATGACAGAGCAAATGCATTAATTGTTATATAAAATAGCAACACAGAAACAAATTCTTAAAAAGTTACAGTACAGTTTTGTTGGACTTCTCTCGGGACTTCTACCGCACTGGTCTGCTTGAGCGTGCAATGTCAATTTTCGTTGTGCACCTTTTGCACTGCCGTACAATGCACAAAAAAAGTTGGATGTCACGTGACGCGTATTGGCCAATCGCGATGCTTGAAATAATACACCTATTTTATAAATACTATTGCACCTGTTGCCCTGCTTCTATATTGAATTGTGTAATGCAGGCGAGACAGCCAGGAGTATTCAAATTGACAAAACTTATTACCTATTATAAATACTAGAATATATCATAAGTTTACTATCGACCAATCTATCTGTTGCGTAATAGCACTATATTTCACTTGCCAAAGTTGTTGATAAGCATTATGAAAAAGGTCATTTCCAGATTTTGATAACTCAATGTGATTGAGTTCTTTTATTCGTCCATCTATCTCTGTCTTACCCTTCCAGCAAGAGAATGTTAGGTTCTTGCATCTCAGCATGTATCAAGGGAAACCCAAACAAACGAAGGGCGCCCTCACGCTAGAGATGACCGCGTCTGATAATCCTTCCTTAATGGGCAGCGAAGCAGACCCTACCCTGGTTTGCAGTGCCTTCAAGAAAAACCGTTTCTACCTCTTCACAAGGAGGGAGCCCGACGATGCAAAGAGGTGAGACCTGGCAAAAAAGGAGGGGGGGGGGGGCAAAGGGTATTTCAGATTGGATGTTCAACTATGGATCCATCTTCAACTCCTTATCATACACTGACAATGCATATGGATCGCTAGAACTGAGCTGTTGCACTGCAAAAACGCAGGTGTTAATTTAACACCAGCCTGGTGTCTATATTACAAAACACCAGAGAGGTATTGAAACACTGATTGGGGATTAGGCTAACACCAGATACGCATTTAAGCAACACCAATTAGCGCTAAAACAATATTGGTTTGATTCTATACTGGTGTTTTAAGCTTAATACTTCTCTGGTGTTTACCGATAAAGATACCAGGATGGTGTTAAATTAATACTGGCGTTTTTGCAGTGTGGTGTACATAGGATCAGTAACTGTTTCTCCTCCTTCAAGCTACATAATCTAATATGGGATATTTGACAGCAGAAACCTTTGTTTTCCTTTGGTTATGTTAAATATATTAAATGCAGGTCATTTTTTTTTTTTCTCTCGCTCTTTGCTTTGGGGAGGAGGGGGGGGGGGTGAAGAGGAAACTTAATGTAAATGTTTTTAATATGATTTGGAGAATGTCCACCCTATTAAGACGTGATATGATATCAAAACATTTCGGAGGTACAAGACAGTCTACAAAGAATCAATGTAGAAGTAGAAAAGCTGCCTGTAGAAATTTTTTATTCATCTGTTTATTTTGTTTTTTATTGCTTAGTAATGAAGCTGAAAGAGATGTATTCAATGAGAAACCAAGCAAAGAAGAACAAATGGCTGCAACACAGGTATGAGCCACTTTCCATTGTTTACCTCAACAATTATTGTATCGGTTACAAGCCCTTTCACTTTCTTACACTTTTTAGTATGATATACTTTTGATTGATTAAAAGTTTTTTGCCTCAGTTAACTTGCCCTTAACATGTCTGTTCTACTAACATGGAGGTACCTCTGTCAAATGTAAGAACCATGTCATTCATGTGGGAATCGGCCAATTCTCACACATCATCCTAGACAAAACAATTATGGTGAATGCAAGAAAGCCACTATGAAACGACGCATAGCGCCCTTGCATATCAGGAATCTTGGTAAAAGATATGGCAGAGACTTTTGACAAGGTACGTTGGAGAATTTTGACCTAGGAAAGGTTTCTAAGACATGTTTTGTATAATCCTGTCTAAAGCAATTACTTTGACTTGACGAATATTCAACTCATGGAAAGTCAACTCACGTGAGATTAGCTGTATACTCAAGGAGCATTTTATTGTTTTTTTAGCTAAATATATCAGGTTTAGGATGAATTAGACATGGTTCAGGACTGAGTTAGCTGATATTTATATTTTTGCTTCTTCCTCCCCTACCCTAGGGTGGATCAGCCCAGAGACTATCCAGTACTGCTATTCTTCATACCACTATGGGTGATGTCCATGTAAAACTCTTTACAGAAGAGTGAGTATGGTGTCTTTCAAGTCACATTTCCTTAGAAAAAAAATGTTTGATGTATGTGACCAATGTTAACCCTACCTGGGGCTAGTTTTGTAAAGAGTTACAACTATGGCAACTTGTCTCCATTATTTTAACTACCATGGAATCTTGGTCCAATTATGCATATAGGATTGACAGTGATCTGATTGGTTTGGGGGTCATGAGGTCATAGGTCAAGAGGTCATTATACTGTACATATATCTCAGTCTCACAGTGATTCATGTGTGAGTGATGATAATCTGATTTAGGGGTCACAAGGTTAAAGGTCAAAGAGCCCATAATTTGAAATTAGGTTTTGAAGTTAGGTTGTGATATTGTTATTTCCTTCATCTTGTAATTGCAGAGGCATAAATTTCCATTAGCTGCTCTCCTTTTAATGTGCATAAATTCTATATTACATATTTTCAGAGATTTAGGATGTCTTTTATTTGTGATCTGGCTTACCATTTTCATACACCATACCATGGGAATAATACATTCTAATAGATTATTTCATCTTGAACTGTTAAAATGAGGCTAGATCGATGGACTTTGTACACTACATGAAGGAGATATGCTTGAATATAATTTCACAAATAACGCACAGGTTTATATCTGTTATTATCTGTTGATTGGTTTTCATCAATCTTTTGTCGGTATGTTTCTCCCATTTTTCTGCTTTTCTCGGTAGCAATTTGACATTAGGACAGATTTGCCCTTTAATTTTTATCACATTTTAATGGGTCAAGGTGAATTTGTCTATTTATTTATAATTCTAATGGAAGCATGTTAAAAGCTCTACTTCGGATTATATGATTAATGTAATGTATTGACAGAATCATTGATATTAGATTATTAGGATTAACCCAGGGGTGGTATTCTGGAACACTGTCATAAATTTTGTAATTTCTCTCCGAGATGTGACACCGCTATGATTGTCACAAATCGGTATTCTGAACATTGTCTTTTCCCTGTCATATCTCTCAAAATTCGGAAGCAAACCAATCAAAATCATTGTTAGTTCCCAGTTGGAGCCCTTCTAGCCAATAGGAAGGCCCCGTTGCAGGTAGGGCGTATCCCCAATACAGTTGCTGACATCGCGCAACTACGCATGTATTGATGCGCTTAATTACAAAGAGAGACAGGGAGCTGTGAAGGATTTTAGAAGAGAAGTAGAAAAAGAAGTAAAACAGAGAAAAAAAGGAGGAATTAATATGTAGGGCCTAACTAATTTTAGCATGAAAAAATAATTTTGAAAATTGTCATGGATGATGAGTGAAACTAATACCACAATCTAATCTAAATAATATCATTATATGCTTGACATTCAATCGGCAGGGTATCGGCATATTTGGTACTAAAAGAGATGACAAAATTTATGACTGCTACCCCCCTGTCATAACTTTTGTCATATCTTCTCCTTGTAAAAAAGGATTACGCGCATTTTTGGTGCGCGCTAAAGAGAAAAGACAAAATTTGTGACAATTTTTGTGACAAAAGTTATGACATCCACCAGAATACCGATTTTGTCATATCTCTGAGAAAAGATTAATCATGGAGAAAAGGCAATGTTCAGAATACCGCCCCAGGATTTTATAAAACTTGTTATACATGTAGATAGTAGAATTATTGATCAGTTGTAAATTTATTTCGGATCGTAAAGACTTTATTAGACAATTTGACAGAAGTGATATTATTTTTAATGGGACACTACCAACACATTCACCTACATATATTATGCTATTTGTAGGAAATGGGTACCCGGTGGGTTTTCATAAAGCTCTTCGTAAGTTAAGAGCGACTTAATAAGAATACTGGCGAACCTTTCTTATGTACTATTACCAATGAACATTTAATGGTGAATATCATTTACCACAAGGAAGGATCATCAGGCGTTCTGAAAGTCACTCATAACTTACAAAGAGCTTTAATATGAAACGGCCTCCTGGTGGGAAGGAATACCTTGAATGCTTGAGCACCCGATCAGGGTAGCCTTGCTACAGCTTGGGTAATAGTATGCAGTGTTGAATAGAAATACTGGGTTAATTAGCAGTATAAGCTTGCATATTATTGTTGTTATATACCAGATGCCCAAAGACCATAGAGAATTTCTGTGTACACAGTCGGAATGGTTACTATAACGGACATATCTTCCATCGAGTCATCAAGCAGTTTATGATTCAGACGGGTGATCCACAAGGTAAGATGTATTTCTAGTAAATCAATTACTAGCTCTAATGTATTCCTCAATCAATATCATCGTAGCTTTCACTTCTCTTCGCTTCTGCTCTACAACTCTATTCACCAATGCAAGCTAGCCTTTCTCTCATCTCGCCGACTCAAGCCTCTCTCACCTCTCCAACTCAAGCCAGCCTTCTACCCAAGCCTTTCATTTTTCGTGTCTCCTACTCCAGCCTCTCAACTCTTCTGGTTTACAGACCTAAGGACTACACTCATATCCGAAAGAGATACTCTCATTTCTAACCTCTACTTTCTTGCCTATCAGTTTTGCTTTAAACATAGTGGACCCTATTCCGCTATAGCTTTACCTTGTATGATTTTCATTTACTTTCTGTTCTGACCTTACATATTTGCTTGAATTGAGATAAATTCAACTCAGAAGAGGTATAATTATAACACATTCTTTTGCATAAATCCTGTATAATTTTTTTTTGACTTGGTTGAATATTTGACTTATGGAAGGTTGACTTATGTTTACATGTACCTGTATGTTACAGTATATAATTTTTGTTTACATCTCACAATGATTTAAATGAATACTTGATTTTTATTGTTGATTTTTCAACATATGATTGATCATGGGGGGGGGGGGGGGTCAGCCTACAAGCTTTGCCTTTTAGTTGTCAATTACTGTCAATTTACTTTTCCTTTGTTTAAATTTCATTTATGAATGTTTGAAGAGTTAATTTGTATGTACTTTTAGCTTGACTGTAACTAAAGTTTATAAGAAGATGTAGTCCTCAAAATGATATTGGAATTGGAAAAACTTACTTGGAGATGAAAAACCATGAGCCAGGGAATCTCACATTGCTTGTTTCCCATCATTTAACATTTTTTTTTTTTCAAACTTCATGGACTTTGTGATATTTGCAATTACATGTTGAACTCGTCTACTCTGGACCCACTTTATATCATACGCTCTAGAATTTCTTTTTCTTTTTTTCCTGAAACATACAAGATGACCTGGGCCATGGATGAGAAATAAAAATTTAAAGACTTATTATAATGATAAATTCCAATCATAGGGAAGAGTAATTGTTAGAACTACATGTGAGATCCCAGGAAAGCTGTAGTTAGATTACATTTAGGTTTGTAATTTCTTCAAAAGAGAAATACAATGGCCCGAATTCACAAAGGTGGTTTTGAAAACCCACGGTTGAATCCATGGTTTATGCAGATTTCCTGTATAAATCATGCTTAATTTAGCGCATAAAAAATGTCTAATACTGATTCACGCTTTTGTCACAGTGTGCCAATTAGACGCCTGTTACCATGGTTAGATACGCTATTTTTTTCATGAGTCCACTGTTTGAAGAGTGGACTCATTAATTCAAAATGGTGGACTCATGAATAAAATAGCGTGAATAACCATGGCAACAGGTGTCAATTTGGTGCACTGTGACAAAAGCGCGCATCAGCATTGGACATTTTATAATATATGCGGTAAAATAAGCGTAATTCATACAGGGACTCTGCATAAACCATGGACTCAACCGTGGGTTTTCAAAACCACCTTTGTGAATTCGGGCCAAAGAGTATCGTTTGTTTCACGGTACACCATGTATCTTTTATTGGCATATGTTGGTCCTGAAAAGGAACACCCAAAGTTGATGTTTCTACAAGTGTGTTCTTGTTGTCTTCTGGAGAATGTCGAAACGTTGTGTTTGGGTGGTCCTTTTCAGAACCAACATATGCCCATGAAAGAATACTTTATGTACCATGTAACCCACTATACTCTTCTTCTTCGACATGGAAACCTTAAATTACATAATTACAATGATGAGCAAATGAGCAAGATTTATCCAAGACCTCTCGTGGCTGAGTTCATGTCCCTGCAAAATCTCGTGAATTGTGAGACTTTCTTTCTCAAAGAATTTAACCACTTTCTCCTTGAGTACTATTGATTATTTTTATACCATAGAAAAGAGTAAATGTTACTCTTTTATATTGGTTATTTCTTTTGAATAAAATATTTTGATAAATAAGTGAATTTTTTACCTGAAAAGATGCCTCAAACAGAATTTTCTTCCTCTGTTTTCACTTGCAAATTGTGCAAAATTTTGTGTTTTAGGCACAAACATTATTTATATCATCAGAAAGCTCAAACTCTATACTTTTTTACAATGTCACTCTTGATATGTGGCATCTTTTAGATGGGTCAGCAGCCAGCTTTTTCCATCAAGATGCAAGACGAGATTTCTGAAATTTCTGAGTAACATAAAATCCAGAGTTCTGATTGGCTTAATAATGTTTTCAAACAACAGGCGCAGATAATTTGGAATTTGCGTGGGTGTGTGGTCTCTATGACCAATCAGAGAGTAGTATTCTTTTTTTTTAGCTGCTAAATGTACATGGCCTATGAAAAGCTGGCTGCTGACCCATCTAAAATACCTCTTATAAAAATTATATAATATTAAAGCTTAGATCTTCAGATTTATCATAATCTAAAAATCATTTGGGCTCAAACAGAAATTAAGTGGAAAAATAACAACTTTTGTTGCATGAAAATAATTATTTTCTTTCATGTATTAGATCAAAAGTTTCACCTATATTACACAATCTTTTTAAACATCCAAACACATGACCTGAAAGAATGACTTTTCTTCTTTATAAAGATACCCCAAAAATTAAATTTGGTCAATATTTAGAGCAGCAATGGCCGAATTAAAAGAGGTGTTTTGGTCCGCACCAAGCTCATTAACGATGCAAAAACCCTCTAGTCATGAATATCACTTGGATAAAAGAAGCTACTTTTTCATGGCTTGCCGACTGACTGGATGATTGAAGGATGGCAAGTACACTATGGGGTACCAATCTCTCAGGATTAACATGTATGAGTGGTGTCATTACAAGGGTGGAACATGCATGCATATATTATGAAACAATTATAACCAATCCTGTCTGTTCTATTGTGTGCATTTAGGTAATGGAACTGGAGGAGAATCAATATGGGGAGGAGAGTTTGAGGATGAGTTTCATCCCAAATTAAGACATGATCGTCCCTACACACTCAGCATGGCCAATGCAGGACGTAACACCAATGGCTCTCAATTCTTCATCACTGTAGTCCCATGTGTAAGTAATCATGTATGTGTTAATGAATAATAATAAATAATTTAGGATTTGTATAGCGCACGTATCCACCTTGCTAGGTGCTCAAGGTGCTCCTATATTAAAGCCCCCTCACACCTGACCGAATGTAGGCGGACGAAGGGTGACGAAAGGGAAAAATGAACGAAATGCACGCGAATTCAACGAATTCAAATAAAATTTCTGTCAAATCATGCGATCAGTAAATATTGTCAAATTTTACCAACGAGCGGTAAGCAAAGGATAAATATGTCATGCCAAGGATATAGATTTTTCGGAAGAAAATTGCGGCCGAAGGCGAGCGAAGTGTTGATATAACCTAATAAGACGAAGGAACAGTGAGCAATGGTTTGATATGGCGTGAGATTAGAAACGAAGACGAGGGAATAGATCAGGCAATCTTATTCGTTGTGTCATCGTGTTGCTTCGTTACAGGTTCTTTTGAGATCGGTCCACTTTGGCAAAAGCGCGAAGAGGGACTATGCGCGACAAAAACACACGAACGATAAACGAACGATTACCGCAGACTAAATAAGAGATGCGAATTCAAACAGATGACCAACGATTTTTCAATTCGTCGGGAAATTTTAAACATGTTCAAAATTTTCGCGCGAATTTGAATAATCGCAGCTGTTAGTTCAGAAGGTGTGGGAACCCAAACACGAAGGGTAAATATGATTTACTATCAGTTACCATTTAAAACGATTTTTAAACAAATGCCTTACGCCAGCCATCGCAAGGCATATTTCAGGCAGTTCGGTTAGGTGTGAGGGGGCCTTTACCCCGGCTAAGCTAGTCTACCGATTCTGGTGTGCACAGACTGAACAACACAAAGCCCAATATAGAATAAGTTCGTCAAATAGAATAGTAGATTTTCTAAACAGATTGGAGAAAGTAGTCATCATCATCATGGTACGGAAGAAGTAGGTGTTCCTGTAGCACTTCCAATCATTCCTTTGAGTTAAGCTTTACTAGACCTTAATTAACTGACTAACATGTGTGGAGGGTGGACTTTATTGCATACAATAAAGAAGAATTTCAATATTCAGCAGTAGAACAAGAAAATATTGTTGAATACAGATGCTTGTATATTGGCCTTTGTTGAATTATTTGACAGAAGCTAGAGAAAAGGGGGACCCCACCCCCACTGGCTATACAATTTACCAAAATATCTCAGCCTGAAGACGACAAGAGCACACTTGTCGAAACATCGAGTTTGGACGGTCTTTTTTAGGACCAATACTTGCCCAAGAAAGATACATGGTGTACCGTGAAACCTACTACACTATATCTCAGCCTATTTATGATTAATGTAGGCTTAAAGCATACCTTTTAAATCAGAGCAAAATTTTTACTGAAATGAACTGTCATGAATTATTTTTTCTTCTTTTCTTCCAGCCATGGTTGGATCAGAAGCACACCGTGTTCGGACGGGTCATCAAGGGCATGGAATGCGTCCAGAAGATCAGTGAGGTCAAAGTTCACCCCAAGACCGATAAGCCCCTGGATGACATACGTATCGTCAGTATATCCGTCAAATGATACCAGTGTGTGTTGATTGTGAAATCAGACTTCAGGGTCCCATAACATATTGCTTGGCGAATGATCATGGGACTGATTCTCATGATTTGTATTTGTTTCAATCTGCTTTTGAACAAAAGTTCTCTCTCAATTTCTGAACTTCTTTTGACATCTTAAGCGTTTTTGTCAAAGTGGTATTGGCACTATGACAATACCATATGTATTATCATACCCAATAATGAATGCGATCAATCATCGATGTCAGACCCATGATGAATTGCTAATCTTTATAATATGGGGTTTCGGATCTTATGATGGACAGTGCTGTTGAAGACTGTGCAAATCTCCCTACCAACTACCAATTATGGTGCAAAACAGATTGATATTATTGGTACAGGTCAAGGGTCAATGAACTGACAAGCACACATTGACTGTGGCTTGCTTACACATTTGCATCTGACAACAATAAGGATTGTGTGTGTGTTTAATTTTGCTTTCACTTCATAAAAGTAATAGTAGCTGGATTTATAAAGTGCTTTTTGCCTGAGGATACAAAGCACTGCTATTGTTTCCCCGGGTTCAGTTGCGCTGCCCATATAGGCACGCAAGGAATTTCTTCCTACCAGGTTTCTTCAAATTTCTTCCTATCGTAGAAACCATCAAATTAATACCCTTAAAGGGGAATGAAACCTTTGGAATAAGCATGCTTGTGTTGAAACATAAAAATCAAAGAAACAGATCAACGTAAGTTTTAGAAAAATCAGACAAACAATGAGAAAGTTATGAGCATTTGAATATTGCAATCACTAATGCTATGGAGATCCTCCCATTGGCAATGCGACAAGGATGTGTGATGTCACATGTGAACAACTTTCCATTTGATGGACTATAAAATACCCCCCAAATGTCTCTTTTTGCTTTTTCTTATGGTGATACAAACTCTTTATCCGTGATGTATTCTTTAAAAATCTGTATTACATGCTCTCCTGTAGAAAGAACGCATGATCTACTGATAGATGTGATAAAAGAGGCAATTTAAGTGAAATATATACTAAAGTAACGGGGAGAGTTGTTCACAAGTGACATCACACATCTTTGTCACATTGCCAATGTGAGGATCTCCATAGCATTAGTGATTGCAATATTCAAATGCTCATAACCTGATTATTTGTCTGATTTTTCTCAAGCTTTCGTTGATGTGTTTCTTTGATTTTTCTGTTTTCACACAAGCTATATTGTTCTAAAGGTTTCATTCTCCTTTAATAACAAAATTTTTATTCTGATTATCAGTATTCTGTACTGAAAAATGAGAATACTGATATGGTTTCATGCAAAATACTGATTTCTACTAAGGTTTCAGTTTTATGTGTTATCCTAAAGTATTTCTTTGAAATACTGATTTTTAGTTTTTAAAATACTGAAATGTTCTTGTTCAGGTTGGCGGGTCTATATTTTGGTTCAAAACAGTCTGTAAGTTTCCTTTCTTGCAATAGTCATGTGCTGTGATAGAATTTTAGATGAATTTTAATATACATGCATTATTTTGGTCAAGAAGCACAGAAAGTTGAGGTAAGTTAACTGTTGGCATATCAGTACTGTGTAAGAACGATAGTTAAGTAAGTGATCATATTTGCCTAATTTGAATAAAAAAAATAATTTCCTGAGATTTCAAGAAAACTGTAGAAGGAAAAGAGGACCTATGTAGAGACAGTTATTTTCTGTTTTATAGAAAATTTACAAAACACAAAGCAAGAATTCTGTTTTGCAAGGATTAATTCAATGAATTTTCACATGAAAAGTAAAGAACCAACAATGGATTACAGGTGAACGGAAAATCACTGTCCTCAGTAATGCAAGGACTATGATTTGTTTTGGCCTTTATTTCAGCCAAACTACTTGGCTGCTATTCCTTGGTTTATTTTAAACAGTCAGATAGGATTTGTGAATCAAGATCATATCTAAGGTGTGTTTTGATTAACACATATCAGTCTATTTTCAAAGTCTGAAAGGATATGTAGTATGAAGGGGACCCATATCTGCAAACCCAACTATTTAACTTAAGATTTAACATGAATTTTTTTTAATTTCACATTATTATATTCTGATGAGCAAGTGTGCAAAAAATCTCATAAAAATTTGAAATATATTAATTTCTCGGAAAAAACCTCACCCAGTCATTTTCAGATTGAACAAAAAAATGGTGCCCCATGTCTGCTCAACCATTCACTTTACACACGCTTCGGGATGTCGATGAGAAAGGCTGCATTTTTAGGCCGTCACATGAAATGCCAAAAATTGCTTATTTTTCTACCATTTTGAGTGATATTTATAATGAATATCATTCTCTGTATTGTATGTGTAAAGTTGCATATCTTCTTTTACTAGAATTGTGCAGATACGCGTGAGTGCAGACTTGGGGGGACCTTACCATACATCATAAGATATGAAAATGTCTTGTCCCTACTTTTTTTATTTTAAAAATTACTTCTCTAGCATACAATGGGACCACATTATAGGATGCAGTATATGAGATAGTAATTGAAGGACTTTTGAAAAGTACATCACCAATGGTCGCCTTGCTTGAAGAAGGGTGTCAACTTTTGCATACACTCTACATTATGCAGAAATTAATGCCCTTCTGCCAGCAAGGCAACCATTGGTGATACATGTATGTTTCTCAAAGGTTCTATTCGCATAACGCACATGAGCCATCGCCCTCATGCAAGATGCACAGGGATTGAAAATCAACGTACGGCAGCCAAGTGACGAAATCTGATTTATTGGTAACTGCACATTGGAAAGCTTTGAATGTTAATGATTGTCAAACTAATGTTTACATTGTTAAATCTTTATAAGGGACAGCTTTGGAGCTGCTGGAAGGTATTATTCATCAGGGTTCATGGTATTAAGAAATTTCTTGGCCAAGTAATTTCATACAAAATCTGAAACAAAAAATCACCAAAATAATTGTATAAATTGAGACAATACTTTAATTATATTTTGTATGACACATTCAAACTTTAATGATTATAAATTCCAACATCTGTACAATTTCTACATTTTATGATACAGTACATTAAAAATAGACTTCAGATAAATTATTTGAAATGTACATCTTATTACATAAACACTCTAAATACATCTATAGAAGATTATACAATCAATATGTCAAACATGATCATCTTTTTTCCCACTTAAAAAGACTTAAAAGTTAATCATGTGAAGACCTAAGAAATAGCCAATAGCAATATAAAAGGAAATCACAATATTCCATATGTGCTGAAGGCTAACACATGAATAATTGGTTTTTAGCTGAAATTTTAGTTTTGTTACAAAGGGAAAGTTGAATTAAAGGAGACGAGAGGATGACTTTGGATGTTACATTTTTGTGTACAAGCATGTACATGTATTTAATGTATGTAAATAAATATTTTGTACAACACCTTTACCTTTACTGTTGTATTTTATATATAATTCGTAGAATGGGCATTTAACCAGACCTGCCAACCTCTGGGAATGAAAAATTGTATTCTGTGATTAAAAAAAAAACTGTATTTTCCCCCAAAAAAGTGTATTTCATAATAAAATGCGTGGCGCACTTGCTCATCATGGCGCTCAAGCTGCATGCAAGCTAAAATGCGCACTGCTCTTGCAGATGAACAAAAAAACCACATTGAAACATGTGTATATCTCACCCTGGTTTTAACAAAATGATTGAAAAAAAAAGTTACCTGAAATTACATTGATCTAATAACCACATTTGTGTAAGTTTTATGAAATAGAGACTTTTTTTTTACAAAAACGTATATTTTAAAGAAAAAAACGTACTGCCGTAGTATGGTTGCAAAAACGTACTAAATACGCCCAAAATGTACTGGTTGGCAGGTCTGTTTAACTTGCCAGATGAATTGCAGCTCAATGAGATTTATGTGTGCTTATGGTTCTAATCAGTAACAGCAGTATTTTAAGATGTTTTTTTTTTTTCCTTCTCATGAAGTCTCCCCTTCAAATACACTTCTTACCAAAGAAAGCGAATCTCAAAATTTACACTTGTTTTAGCCGAGTGCTATCTCAAAGAGCATTTCATTACAATCCTATTCCAGGATGAAACATTTTGAGATGTAGGATTTTGACATCCTCGCTACTATAATGAATAGTTTCCTCCTTATCTTAACCACATTAATCCCAGAATATTTGCCAGAAAAATGAGAAAAAAATGTTATAAGTATGCTTCCAGGCATTCTTCATTTTCTATAGTATAGAGATCAAATGACCATCATATTTAATTCATTTCAGATTGCTTGATGAAAAGATATAATGTAACCGAAAATGTATAGAAGCGAATGTCAGAAGATTCACCGTGCCCCTGTGTAGTCAAAATTCACTCTTTAAATTCCCCATTTGTTTACATGATTTGAAAATAAATTGGGATACAACATTGCTTGCAAAGTGCAATGTGAAAAGATTGGCAATTTTCATATTTACATCGTTATTCACCATATGTAGCGATACATCATCCCCAACTAATAGTGATTGCAAAGGCAGGGTGTTTGCTTCATCCCATAGCTAGAAGGGAGACTGCCCCCTCCCACCATTCTTTTTTTCAAAATAGTAAAAAAAGGGGGTAATATAAAGAGGGAAAGTGGAAGAATAAAAGAGAGGTCTGGGTGATGCAACTCTACACACCCCTATCATTCAATTGAGGTAACTGTTGCCCCTTCCTGTGGCAATTTCGACAACTTGGTAACATTACAAATGATTCTTAACATCTGATTTCTAGAGCCACTTAGGCAACTAACCAAAATTCAGAGCGGCCTCTTTGATGCAGGGGAGTATTTCCATGAAGGACATAACGGAGGTTTTGCTTCGACAAGTCATGTTTTATCCGATAGTTACCATAGTAAAAGTGCATCTCAGCCAATCAAAATCACGGGAAGTTGTATGATCAGACGACTTGTCAATTGAGATTGAGAATTGCTCCTAGGAATCCAGCAAGCAGCTTTTCCTCCTCATACTCCATCATAGCCATGGCGTGTCTTCCTTCAGCAAGAAATTTATCCACACTGCTGCACTCAACCCAGGTGAGGTGAATGGGTACCCAGCAGGATTAATTCATTGAATGCTCGAGCTAAAGCTGGGGTAATAATAATAATAACAAGTGGAACGCCTCTGGCAGTCTCGCCTGCATTACGCGATTTAATATAGCAGCAGTGCTAACTTTGAAAACTACTACAAAATAATCATTCACAAAAACACCATTCATATAATGACATAATACCACGTTCATTGACCATAGATGACATTTGAACGGTGACTTCAGACTTGTCAACTACACCCATGTCCACATTTCATTCACTCTATCCATAAACTTTCAAAGTTATGATGGCAATTCAACAATTACCCCAACACGGCCAAAATTCATTGACCTTAACTGACCATTGACCTTGGTTTTGTGACCTGAAACTCGCACAGAATATTCAGTGATACTTGATTACTCTTATATCCCAAGTTTCATGAACTAGATCCATAAATTTTCAAAGTTAGGATGGTAATTTAACAAAGACCCCCAACTTGGCCAAAGTTCATCGACACTAAATGACCTTGGTCATGTGACCTGAAACTCGGGAAGGATGTTCACTAATACTTGATTAACCTTATGTCCAAGTTTCATGAACTAGATCCATAAATTTTCAAAGTTATGATAGTAATTAAAAAAATACCCCCAACTTGACCAAAGTTCATTGACCCTAAATGACCTTTGACCTTGGTCATGTGACCTGAAACTGGTGCAGGATGTTCACTAATACTTGATTAACCTTATGCCCAAGTTTCATGAACCAGGTCCATATACTTTTTAAGTTATGATGTCATTTCAAAAACTTAACCTTCGGTTAAGATTTTGAAAATAATTCTCCCAACATGGTCTAAGTTCATTTACCCCTTAATGACCTTTGACCTTAGTCAGGTGACCTGAAACTCAGGCAGGATGTTCAGTAATACTTGATTAACCTTATGTCCAAGTTTCATGAACTAGGTCCATATACTTTCTAAGTTATGATGTCATTTAAAAAAATTAACCTTAGGTTAAGATTTGATGTCGACGCTGCCGCCGCCGTCGGAAAAGCGGCGCCTATAGTCTCGCTCTGCTATGCAGGTGAGACAAAAATGCGCCTCGGAATAGATTGTTTCTAGATAGATTGCGCTCTACAAATGCCTATCATTATTATAGATGAAACAATAAGGAATACAGTAAAGGAGCTTAATGCCATCATTGCGAGATTCTTGCTTAAAGAGGCACTAACTTTTGGCAATGTGCCTTGTGTTTTATCACTGTAACACTGGCCTAGTGTAGTGCAATAATATGCAGATGAGTAACTTCGACGATATTACAGCCATACTCAAACAAAGTCATACACTATATAACAGCTCTCTATTTTCCAGCAAACTGCTTCTCGTGGTCACTTTACCGTCATTGATCAATTCAGCCCTTTACAGTCCTGTGGGTCTCTAATACAAAGAGGCATATGTCTCATTCTCATTTCACCTTTTCATGAAAAATGTTCAAATACAGTGAAACCTGTGTTAGGCACCTGTCAATACTGACCACTGAAATGGTAGAATCTGTCTACCAAGGCCAAAGTTTGATTTTCCCTTTAAATGGTTACTATAAACACGTTTCACTGTACGTGAACTTCAATTTACTTCTCTATGACGCCTCGTACTAAATACACGGCATACCTTCATCTCAGGATAGCTTTAATGATGATGATGAATAGCATTTGTATAATGCCATTTGCGAACACTTTTAAAGGCACTGATTCCCACAAGATGAATCTTCAATATTCACAGTCCAAGGGAAAGCATCCAAATGGATGTCAATCACATATGGAAGCTACGAAGCAGCTTGCATTGACCTTGGGAAGTAGGCGCTCATGAGAGGTGGCTGTCCCTGGTCAGCGGCACCGGCAGGATCCCCTCCCTGTTCACCAGGCTTACCCCCTTGCACCGGTCCTCCACCCCTGGGTCCTGGTATGGATGGGACACGCCCCCTTACGGCAGGAGGGTGTGTCTGGGAGAGAGGTTGAGATGGAGCCACATTTGGAGGTCTCTGTTGGTTCATAGAATGCAAAGGATAGCTTGGTGGAGGGGCCGTTCTCATCGGGCCAGCTTGTTCTTGTCTTTGGAGGTATTTTGGGTCCAATGCAGGGCTGGAAATTTAAAAAAAGAGAAAATCATAAGACATTGATATGGTATGTCTTGCTTGCTACAAGCTCATCCCTGTCTAACCGTCAAAAAAGCCAAGTTATTTGGACCCATCTCACAGCAGAGGGGGTGGAGGTAGATTCATGTTTTTGAGCAATGTTGGGTCTGACATGCACTTAGATAATGTTGCGTAATTTCTTTACAGCATACAAATTTAAATAGTTCAAATTTCCAGGCATCACAAATTTCAAAAGTTGCGTGAGTCTTTTAGGGTAATAAATGGTCGCTGGGTTCTACTATCACAACAAATACAACTAATGACTTCATTCACGTTTAAAATGCAAATATTGGTAGCTTTTTCTTACCTTGCATGAGAGGTATGCTGGATAGCACTGAGACCGGAGTGAGGCGTGCTGAGAGGAACACTTGGAATCGCTGAAGGGGTGGAGGTAAGGGCGTGGCGGGGTAGAGCAGCGGTGGTGCTGGTTGTAGGAGGCACTCCTTTGTTAGCTCCTATTGATGGATACTGTACCTACAAAGATAGAGATGATAATTAGTGATAATTTGATTGCATGGTCCATGCATTATAATGGAATTGTAAAGTATATAACAACACATTATTGGAAATGATAGAGCCTAAAAAGGAGCTTTAAATAATAATTATCTTCTTCTAGTTTCATGTCAGTAGAATGGTAATTTGGGCGGATAGTCAAGAACAAAAATAAACAAAACAAAATACAGTGGTGCTCAAAAGTTAGTGAACCCCAACCGAAAATTAATATATTTAAAGTGGTCAGCAGTCAGAAGGCAGGTCCCCAAAAAGTGGATTCTTTCATACAAGTGATATTCATGACTAGAGAGGTTTTGCATATTTAATGAGCTCAATGTGGATCAAAACATGTCTTTTAATTTGGTCATTGCTGCTCTAAATATGCATCAAATGTCATGATTTTGGTATCATTGTAAAGAAGAAGAATCATTCTGTCAGGGCATGTGTTTAGATTTATTCAAAGATTTTGTAATGCAGGTGAAACTTATGATCTAATATATGCTACAAAATGATAATTTTCACCTGACAAAAGTTATTTTTACATTTTATTTTTGTTTGAACCCAAATGATTTTCAGATCATAATAAAGCTGAATAACTATGCTTTAAAATGGTATAGGTTTCAAAACAAGATTACCGCACTCTGATTGGTCAAAGAGACCACACACTCAACGGTTCCAGTGCTGGGTTCACAGCAAGCTCACACTCCCCATGTGGTAATCTCATCAAATTACCCGCGGTTGATGTTTTGAAATCTTATCCAGCCAATCAGAACACTAGATTTTATGCTACTGCAAAATTTTAGAAATCTCATCTTGTACCTTGGTGGGAAGAGTGTGATCTTGACCCGTTTAAACGGTTCCGGATATTAAAAGTGACATTGTGAGAAAGTACAGAAATTCAGCTTTGTGGTGATATGGATATCTTCGAGGATCAAAATTAAAATGTTTTGCACAATTTGCAAAAGAAAACAGAGGAAAAAATTCAGTTTTGATCCACATTTTCAGGCCTGAAATTCACGGATTTCTCAGAATATTTTATACAATATAAATGACCAATATGAAAGAGTAGCATTTACTCTATCTGATGGTGTAATGATATTTAATTTGACTTGAAATTAAATTAGGTCAATTCTTAGAGAAAGAAAATCTCATGAATCACAAGATTTTGTAAGGAGGAGGATTCAGCCACAAGATGATTTGGATGAATCTGGCCTATTTGCTCATTAGCATAGGGACCTGCGGTCTGACTGTCAAGTTCTACCATGTTTCAGATATTTAACTGTGAAGTTGATGATATAATATTACATTCAATAAAGTTTGTTTGTCTGGGCTTGCGAAATATTGTAATGTTGTTGTCTACATTCAATATTTGGCATGAAGGAGTGCATATTGGGGTGGGGTTCACTAACTTTTTTTGGGGGAGGGGTGTATTTGATTATGTCTGAATATTTTAGATGACACTGCAGCGTTCCATGAGCATGTTGGCCATTATCATGGACTTATTTGCTCTGAGCCAATCAGATGCAAGGATTTCTGTAGCTTTTGACAGTTGTAAGTATGAATCACTGTTTGTTTCATGAAATGCACCCCTGAATGAGGCTTTCTTGTTTAAAGGTCAAGTCCACCCCAGAAAAATGTTTATTTGAAAAAGTAGAGAAAAATCAAACTAGCATAACGCTAAAAATGTCATCAAAATGGAATGTAAAGTAAGAAAGTTATGACATTTTAAAGTTTCACTTATTTTTCACAAAACAGTTATATGCACAACTCAGTGACATGTAAAATGATACAGTCGATGATGTCCCTCACTCACTAATTCCTTTGTTTTTTATTGTTTAAATTATACAATACTTCATTTTTTACAGATTTGACAATACGGACCAACTTGGCTGAACCATATAGTATTAAACAATGCTAATTCTACATGTTCAGGGAGGAATTAATCTTTGTTTCACTTGACAATGAGGAGAAAATTTGAATATTTGATATTTCATATAATAAAATACAAAAGAAAACAGTAAGTGGATGACGTCATCAGTCTCCTCATTTACATACCAACCAGGATGTGCATATAACTGTTTTGTGAAATTAAGCAAAACTTTAAATGTCATAACTTTCTTATTTTACATCCGATTTTGATGAAATTTTTAGTGTTATGCTTGTTGGATTTTTCTCTTTTTATCCAAATAAACTTCTTGTTGGGGTGGACTTGTCCTTTAACTAAAAGAAAATATTGATGAAATCTTACTCCTGCAGGTTTATAAGATGTGACAGGTGGTGGTCGAGATGATGGCTCAAACGTACCATGGCGCTGAGATAGGTGAACCTCATTAACCTGCTTGTTTAGCCAATTGATTACTAAAACAGAGTTAAATAAGATAAAAGAAATTGAAATACATCAAAATAAGTTTAATGTAAAACTAGTTAAAACGGAGTTAAATAAGTTAAGACCTAAATCCAGATTGTGAATAAATCTGTCATTATCGTATAAATGTTTCTTTCCTATCTGTAATCAAAACCATCCATATTGTTTGTCATTTTTTCAGCATAACTCACCATTTTCATTAGTTTTGAGTAATTGTTTGCTTTCCTCAAGTTTGCCTGTTGTCCTCTCTAGAGCATCCTTCAATCTTTCATTCTGAAAGTCAACATGCCAAACAACAAAATAAAAAGACATTTTAATCTATCGATACAAATTAACATGAAATTAGGTTTGGTATTCCCTACCTAATTTTTCAGAGCTGCCAACCGGAACAAGAACATTTCAGTATTTTAAAAGCTGAAAATCATTATTTTGGTGAAGATATCAGTTATTTCAAAGAAATACCATAGGACAAGACATAAAACTAAAATTTTAGAAATCAGTATTTTGCAGGAAACCATCAGTAGTATTCTAATTTTCAGTACTAAATACTGACATTCAGTATTATACAACTCCCAAGAATGTTCTGTAATCTGATTGGTCCAAATCGGATCACATGATATTCAGCGAATTGCACTATTGCATCCAAAATGCACTATCTTGCACTCTGACGTTAGAGTGCAGGATAGTGCGAGTTCTGGAATTATCTTGAATAATCTATAATTTAGATGAATTATAGCATTTGGGCGAACTCAGTAATATGGGTGACGGGGGGGGGGGGGGGGGGTGTATAAAAAACAATGCATGCATCCTTGTGCATAGAGGACCTAAATACTGAACTCTGTGCTCGACTCGCTAAGTGGATATACTACACTCGCGCATATCGTTCATTATTTGGCCCTGCATGCACGCGCTTACGTGCATTATTTGTATACTAGTTGGCAGCTCTGCTTTTATGAAGGCAACACACCACATCGACATTGAAAAAAAACATCAGGTAGAATCCTGAACTAGACTGTACTGTTTCTTACCTAGAAGATCGATTAGAGGTCTCGAGAAATACCCTAAAGTATAGGAAATCTGTCCACTTTACCATTTGCAACGGTCACAAAACAAATATGTTGCCAAGAAACAAAGACTTGAAATGAAAATCAAATGAGCACAAAGATAATCATAACGTTGTAGTGCATTGTGGGTAAAACATGAGTACATTGGATTTGCCCTATGACCGACTCCATCTGGGATCTGATTCAATCTTTTTTTCAAGTCGAGAAAAGGAGTCCAAAAGCATGAAGAAGTTAAAGGTCAATGATTTTAAAACTTAATCTTGGTTTATCCCCTAGCATAAAATATTTATACCTAAAAAATAAAAAATTTTGTTGGTTGCCAGAATTCGATCCTATCGCACTAATATCTTATGTAGTCTAACATCAACTGAAATTCCAGAAAGCAATCTTTCAAAATCTAGAAAGAAGGGAATATTCCACATTCTCTGATAGTTTCCAACTAAATCAAAATACTTTCAGGAATTTTAACAATTGGGATTTTCATTATAAAATGTGAAATGTCGTTTGGGAAGGTTTTTCTTTTCTTTCCTCTAGTGGTTAATGATAAACAATTAATATACAAATATACCATGCTTTGCAGGAGTATAGCAGGAATTATTTGTACGAGGTTGGACTGGCATTTATTTTTCCAGAGGGGCAAAGCGCCGAAGGAGAAGTAGTAATTTTGCCAGTACAATCGAGGATGAATAAGTCCCTCTATACTTTTGAAATAAAGGCCAGGTATAGTCATTTTATATCCTACTTTAAATATGTTAGAACAATGATATCTAGTTCTCAGTTCATCCCTTATCTGAACCAAAATAGAGAAAACGCACTGCATAAGCAGAGCCTGATGCGTTAAGCTGACTGACCTACTTTTCCTGAAGCCACACGCTTAGCCTGCGCCGTCCCTTCACGGGACTTGCCCGGTATAGACACTTTGCTGACAGGCGCGTCCGAGAGGAGAGAGTGTACGATCTGCAACGTCAATGATGGAATAGTGCACTATTCCATCAATGACCTATCAGAAAAGCAAATTTTCTTCAGTGGACTTTTTTGTTCAAGTATGTCATAATGGTTTAGTGCAGAGCCTAGCCACTAATATAGACATGACACAACAGAACTCCTATTCTTAAAAGAAATATCTCAATTTTTACATTTTTGTTCTAGATATCTGATTAGGATGATAATAAAAGTATTGACTGGCTCTGCTTTCAGGGAACATCAAATATATTGCCCTCAATAGAACCATATTACCCTCGTCTAGAGACTCCAGCCAATATGATTTTGTTGCGGGCAACATACATGTATTTGACGTTCCCCTCAAGTCCAGTCAAGATTATATATTCTCTGGATAGTTTCCATCTAAATCAAAATACTTTCCAGGCAATTGATGGAGATTTTCATGGATGATACAATGCGAAGTGTAAGTTTTTCCCAGCAACTTATAGGAAGGTTTTTATTTTTTTCCTTCCTCTCATTGGTTAACGATAAACCATTAAGGATAATTGGATAGCTTTTCTTCATGGGATACCACGAAAAAATGTCATTCTTTAAAAGCCAATATTGCACTCATCTCCAATTCGTGCAATATTTCCTTACCCATGGAATATATCTTGTATCCCACTCTGAACCATCCAATCTTATGATAATCATATTTACCTCTGCCTCCATAGAGTCGCATGTTCTCTTTAACTTGTCTCTCTCTTCTTGTGTAGAGTGTAACGTCTGACTTTTCTCTTCAATAAGTTTCTCTTGTTTGCTTGTCACTGTGTTCTTTAGCTTCATCTATTCAAATCAAATGAAACAACCTTTCAATAGAGACCCCCTTACAGCAGGGGCTATGGAATGGTTTTGAGAGTGGGGGGAGGGGGCTGAGCTGAAAGTGGGGGGAGGGGAGAGGGGTGACCATGCAAAATATCTAATTAAGATTTTTCAGGTTCCTACATGCTCACTGAAAATAGTACTGGTATAGTGATTCAAAACTATACTATTTCAGTCAGTCCGCAAGCCCCTGTGTTAATGAGCAAATGAGCAAGATTTATCCAAGTCCTCTCGTGGCTGAATTCATGTCCCTGCAAAATCTCGTGAATTGTGAGACTTTCTTTCTCAAAGAATTTAACCACTTTCTCCTTGAGTAATATCGATTATTTTTGTACCATGGGCAAGAATAAATGTTACCCTTTTATATTGGTCATTTCTTTTGAATGAAATATTTTGATAAATAAGTGAATTTTTTACCTGAAAAGATGCATCAAACAGAATTTTCTTCCTCTGTTTTCACTTGCAAATTGTGCAACATTTTGTGTTTTAGGCACCAACATTATTTATATCATCAGAAAGCTCAAACTCTATACTTTCTTACAATGTCACTCTTGATATGTGGCATCTTTTAGATGGGTCAGCAGCCAGTTATTTCCATCAAGATGCAAGACGAGATTTCTGAAATTTCTGAGTAACATAAAATCCAGAGTTCTGATTGGCTGAATACTGTTTTCAAAACAAACAGGCGCGGGTAATTTGAAGAGATTACCACATGGTGAGTGTGACCTTGCAGAGGCCCAGTGTGGGGAACATTGGAATTTGCGTGGGTGTGTGGTCTATGACCAATCAGAGCGCAGTATTCTTGTTTTTGAGCTGCAAAATGTACTTGGCCTATGAAAAGCTGGCTGCTGACCCATCTAAAATACATCTTCTTATAAAAATTATATCATATTAAAGCTTAGATCTTCAGCTTTATCATGATTTAAAAATCATTTGTGCCTAAACAGAAATTAAGTGTGAAAACAACAACTTTTGTTGCATGAAAAAAAATATTTTGTTTCATGTTTTAGATCAGAGTTTTTCCTATATTACAACATTATTTTAAAAATCCAAACACATGACCTAAAAGAATGATTCTTCTTCTTTACAAAGATACCAAAAACATGAAATTTGGTCAATATTTAGAGCAGCAATGGCCGAATAAAAAGAGGTGTTTTGGTTCGCACCAAGCTCATTAACTATGCAAAAACCCTCTTGTCATGAATATCACTTGGATAAAAGAAGCTACTTTTTCAGGGCTTGCGGACTGACTGATTTGCCAGATATTTGGAATTTATATATCTAATTTGATGGAAAATTTAAAACTAAACATCTACCTTGCATGATCACTAGAATTTTGCAGGTAATAAAAAACTATGTAAAACCACGACATGTGTCTGTACAAAATGTTGCATTGATTGGAACCTTTTACGGCCGAGATCTGAAGGGGTAGTTCAAATTGACAAACCTCCCCTCCTCCCCCCCCAAAAGGGGCCGCGGAACGGTTTTCAAAGTGGGGGGAGCTGCCCTTGCAAAAAATCACAATCATTTGGTCATTTTTACGTTTTTGTAAAGTTTTGGAAAAAAGTGGGGAGGGGGGCTGAAGCCCCCATCCCTGCCCACCCCCCTCCTCTTCTGATCTCGGCCCAGAAAATGTAAAAGGCCTGTGTCAGACCTTTCCAGGTAAGCTACATGTGATGTGCCTACTAGACAAATGGGTTGCTGGTTTTCCATAGTTGAGTTTTCTTAATCAGTTACAACCCTCTGTAAGATTGGACATAAGAAATATATGGATTTGATCCTTTGAACCCTAAATTATTTGGGGCGGCCATGACCCATACCCTGAATTATTTGCACATTCACAAACTCATCACATGATTCGAGCCCAAACGGCATCTTCCCCCCGCCAGTCCCCAGCCCGGCCCAGCTGATGTTGTTAAGCTTCTTGTAGACCAAGTTGACCAACAGAAATATTATCTTAAGTGATCGTTTTAGGCCCAAAATCACCGTTTTGACTAAAGTCAGATTTATCAACAGCTTCCCCACAGTCAGCAGGTGACTTGCCACGTATTAATAAGCCATGTGTTACTGCACATGCCACATGATGAGCCTCCGCAGTAGAGAAGCTTATTTGGCCCATTTTGGATGCTACAACCTTCCGAAATTAATACCAATCTTGACTGAAATTATCAACCAATTATCCCTCTATGTACTAGAAAGATGACATCATTTTTAAACGATCACCTGACATTGAGAACCCATATTTTTTAAGTCACATGGCTTCAGGCTGGGTATTTGCAAATTCATTGCTAGGCAGCAATACCGGCCAATAGGGTTGAAAGGGTTAAAAGGAGATCCATGAAATATCTTTACCTTTGCCGCTGCTGATTTCAGTTCTCCCTGTAATTTCCGTATGATCTCATTTCCCTGTTGTATGAAAAAAATTTGAAACATTACAAAAATAACATTAATATGTACATGCACCTGTGCTGTCAAGAGAACAGAATGAATCACGTATTAAGAAAAAATAATAATATAGTAACACCTGTAACTATTTTTCTAATTACGATAAAACTTTTGTTGAGGCAAAAAGTTGAGGTACATTAAACTTAGATGTAAAAGATCATCCGCAACATACGTAGCTCTCATGTGATTGTAAACAAACCAACAAAAACAGAGCTAACTCGCTATGCTCACCCTGCTGATTGAGAGCTGTGCTGCACGTGCATACTTTCTCAGCAAGCTAGCATTCTTTACAATTGCACGCGAGCTACGCATGTTGCGGATGATCTTTATATCTAATTTTAATTTACCTCAACTATTTGCTTCAACAAAGGTTTTATCGTAATTACAAAAATAATTATAGATGTTACTATATATTCATATGAAAATGGAATTCCCTGAGTTTCGTAATTTTGTCAAAATGGGATCGAAATTCGATCTAACAGAACGAGCAAGAATCTATCGAAGCCACGTGAAGTTCATCATCGGTGTATATCATCTGCTGCTATTCTAACTTGATTTGCCTTCAGAAATTATTTGGTTCAGATATTTTCGCTTGTTTGTAAGTACAATATAAACAATATTGTCCGTCTCACAAAATATAAATTTGTTGAGTGAGTGAAGAGATTCTGTGACTGTCTGAACGTGGTCATGGACTTGATTTTCATGGATTTGGTGGCATGCACGGTGTAGACTGTAGTTGCATGTGAGTTGGTAGCGACTCTGCAAGTTCGTCCGACCCCCCATCACCAGCGTAATTCCCCGAATTCACCTTCATCCACGTCACTTGGTTGTTCACTAAAGCTAGAATCTTCATCATCAATCTCTTCTTCAAAATCATCAATTTCGAAATCAAAATCTGGATAAAATTTTGGGTTTTCCTCCATTTTGTGGTCGAAGTATTCAGTGACAGTGGGGAAAACGTTCCCTTGCAAAAGGCCAATCATGTCTCTCGTACCAGCATACACGTCATAAAGAAATCACAGATTTCGCTGCCGTGTTCAAAGCATTCAGAGAGAGAACTTAAAACTATCACTTAACTAACTTTCATCCATCTATATGAAAAATGAAGCACACCACTGTGTTCTTCTTATTTCTGCTTTAAGGATGTTCCACAGTTAAAGTGAAATCCATGTCATTTTCACCAAACTTTGCACATAGATACTTCAGAACCTTAATATTCGAAATATGCAAAAATTAACATAGGTCCATGTGCTTGATTTTTTGCTATAGTGCTTCAAAGTTCACCCAAATTGATGTTCTTAAAAATTGCGCATTCAAAAGAATTTGGCATTTTTAGACCGCCCAAGATTACTACAATGAGTTTAAACCTCTATTACTCAGTCAAAATACATGAAAAAGTCATCAAATTTCGCAAGAGAGTTAATAATTGTATCGTTAGAATGGAGAATCTATTTATAGTGCTATTTGTTTGCAATTTTAAGTTTAACAGCTCTGTCAGTTCTTAAAAAAGGCGTAAACGATAACAAAATCCCAATCTGAAAAATGTAAAATTTCAGTAACAAACTACAAACGTACAATAAATGCTGCACTTTATTCAAAATCCATGTCATTTTCACCAAAATTTGCAGAGTTGTAGAGGAAGGTATACCTAAGAGGTACAAACATTGAAAAATAGGGGTTAATGTGCTTGTTTTTAAACTATCAGCATTTTTATTAGAGCAAATGTGCTTTTTAAAACACCAAAAATGCGCCGAATGCTTTGTATCTATGTGAAGAAAAAATCAAAATCACTCTACCATTTATTCAAACTCGGGGTAATATCCGTGATTCTTGGCAGCAATGCAGAGTAAAGTATTTTGAAATTGTAGAATTTTTTTTTGAATGGTCCATGGAATAATTCAATATTTTAGCTTCATGAAATAACGCATCGGATCTGCAGTTAAAGTGCAGAAGATGAGAAAAATCAGCTCATACCCGCAGCTAATTAATCACTTGTTCATCCATTGTGACGTCAGCGCGCAGAGTGTAAACTATGCGCAGATCATAATGCGCACAAACATAACTGTGGAACGTCCTTAATTTAATATATAATTCACAAATTTTTCGGATTGGCAATATATTTCTACTTTAAAATTCTAATAACTTTCTTAATCTTCAATGGATTTTCCTCAAACCTTCACCAATATTCTTTATTACTTCTTCAGCTATTTTCATAACAAACTTTTCTTCAGGGTGAACTTCCCCTTTAACTGCATACCTTCAAAACCTCTTTAGATGTTGATTTGACAGTGCTTTCAAGTTTGACAAGGAGGGTTTGCTTGTGCTGAAGATTCTCTTCAAGTTGAGCCTGAGAAAGAGAAATGATAAAGTATTAAAGAATGAGTACCCAATCCATGCAATCCAGGGAACACATTTCATGGGGGCTGAGTGTGATTTAGCAACCGAAATGCTCAAATGAGCACTGGAAACTAAAAAAAGAAGCCCTAGAAATCTCCATTCATTGCAAATCCCATTCAAAACATTCATTGTAATGTTAAAGCTTATCCAATGTTGCAGCTTTAGGCAATAAGTTATGAAAAATAGCCCCCCCCCCCCCAATTTTTTTGTTTGCCTGCCGCAATATGATTGGTCAATCACAGTGCATAACTAGGCAGACGACCCTTTTTTATGGTAGACACTATCTCCGACAAGTAGATCATTGTAATAATGCTGTTCATGAAAACTAATGTGAAGATTGAAAAAAAAATTACCTTGCTTTCACTCGCGGCCTCTAGTAATTGAGCCGATTTGTCAGCAAGGGCCTGCTTATCTCGGACTTCCTGTTCAAGGACAGCTAGACGAGTGGTAAGCTGACCAACGGTCTGTTCTCGGTCAGTATGTTCAGTCTCAAGGCGGTCTGTGTGACGCCTTGTAGACTGCAACTCTCTCTGAGCACGCTGATAGTCCTACGTCGGGAGGAAAGATGGAGGTGGCTTAGAATTCACATGAAAGCATGTTTGTTTCAGTCTGCTTGTACTAACAATGTTGAAGTAATACAAATCATCTTGATTCTTAATTACTCATTGAACATAATTCGCGTAGTACAACGCATATTTTTTCTTGACTTCATATAGACTCTACCACAGATCCGAAGACTCTGGGCTGAAGACTTGTGGGTAAGCGCAAGAGATTTATGATCAATACCAAATCAAGTGTAGATCCTTTTATTTAGTGCACAATTGTAATTGATTTCCATTCAGTTGCAAGTCAATTAAATTTATTGACAATTTAATTTTCATTTCGATTTCATAGACCATTAAAAATATATAAATATTTTCAGAAAAACAAATAATAATACGGAACATAAGAGAAGGTACATATAATGGTCAGGACCTTTGAGAAGCAAGACTGCTTATAATCGGGGCCCTACATTTCATAAACAGTTAAAAACAACAAAACACACATTAACGAAAAACATACAAGACAGACTAGAAGATATGATGAAAGAGATGACAAATGAAATTACAGAGGGAGATATGAATCTTTTGATGATCTGAAAAAAAATGACTTTCTTTTTGTATACTTATTGTTAAAGCCATTGGAAACCAAATGTCTTTGTATGCGTACATTGACCAATAAAATAATCTTGAATCTTGCGAGTGTTGTACTGTTTCTAATATCATCTGTGAGTGAATTCTATCCTTTCACCCCTATTATATCTGATCGAATTACAAATAAAAGTTTAGAAAAAGGAATGTGTAAAATTTCTATGTTGTCTTGTAGAGTAATTATGAATTTGAGAGTTTGTTTGAAACATATGTGAGAAATTTTCTCGGATGGTGCCTTTATGAAAATTAAAAATACAGATCCATGTATTTAAACGTATTAACTCAAATAAAGGTAAAATCTTGTGCTTAATAAAAAGTGGCGCTTCACAAAAGTGGCGCACTTGGACTCATATAATGAGAATTTGTTAGTAAACGAGCTGCCTTCTTTTGTAAAATAAACAGTTTAGGTAAGTTTGATTCAAAGGCGTTAAACCAAATAATATTGCAATAGTTAAGATGGAGGAATAATACAGAATAATAAATGTTAAGTAATATGCCGTGGGGTAAAAGATCCTTGAAACTCAACTTTCTTCCAATGCCGCATTATGCTCGATTTAGAGACTTACACTCAAATTGAACATTTTCAATATAAGTTTATTGCAACGCCCCATTACACTCAGAATTATCGCTGACACTGTGTGTAGTCCAGGGCCCCGTCTTACAAAGAGTTACAATTGATCCAATCAATCGTAACTCTATGGAAATCCATCAGTGTCATCATTTTTTATGAACAAAGAGAAGCACAGTGAATTTTTAAGAAAACAATGAGTGCATGAACAAACATCATAGTTCAAAAATATTTCAAAGTAACATGCATAATAGATGTTGACGTTGCTGGCCGTCCATGGTTGTGATTGATCGAATCAATCGCAACTCTTTGTAACTCTATGGAAATCCATCAGTGTCATAATTTTTTCTACAGGAAATTTGAACAATGTCCCTTATAAACAAAGAGAAGCACAGTGAATTTTAAAGAAAACAATGAGTGCATGAACAAACATCATAGTTCAAAAATATTTTAAAGAAATATGCATGATAGATGTTGACGTTGCTGGCCGTCCATGGTTGTGATTGATTGAATCAATCGCAACTCTTTATTAGACGGGGCCCAGTTCACCTTTCATCTTTCCTCCTATACACATTAGCAGCAACATAATTGGAGACAAAAAACATCTGAACAAAACTTGATGTGTGACGGATACCAATGTAGAAATGGCACACGTTTAGTGAAGTTTACATAAATCAACCTGCCATAGGTCAAAATAGGGGGTGTACCAAAATATGCTAAACATTTTCTATCAATTTTAACCATTAGTACATGGATTACCATAGACTTTCATTTACGCTAAATAATTGATCGTATCTTTGTATGTTACAAGGACCTGATCCTGCAGAGTGTGTGTTATTTTAAGTGGAACTGTGTGTACTAAAGTTGAAACATATTTCCGAGGTCCCGAGATATTTGACTAGGGCAGAATCACCTGTATTGGACAATAGCAATAAAAAATGCTCCAGATTTATTAAAGAAACATGATGGAGTCCCCTGATTTCCAAAATACAGAAAAATGAAAAGAAATTACAAAAACACAATTTTCAAGCCAAAAATTTTGAATATGAAACATCCAATGTTTAAAAATCCTAGATAAGTGAAATATCTGCCCATTGAACCTATCTGCCGTATTTAGCATGAGTTTGCCATCCTTTATCCTCATGGTATTGGAATCTTTTTCCTGAGAATTTCATTATTTACAATAGTTTTATCGATTGTTATATACAGTACCTCTTCAAGCATGTGCAATTTACTACGGAGCTCTTTGATGTTGGATTCCTGTGCTTGCCTTCTTTCATGCATCTCCTAAGACCAAATGATAAATGGACACAAAAAAATGGTTGCATAACCAAAGAGTTGTGAATGTAAATTAAGAACAGATGGGACTAAGTATCCAGGGTATCAACTCATCAACCTCCTCTTTCTTCTCTCCTTCTAAGAACATTCTAATTTAAATAATTTACCAGTTTTGACAAGCCAATATATTTTCACCCAACATACATGACAAAAGCGAATCACTCTGAAAGTAAATGAATGTTCCTAATAAATTTCAGTTTAGATAATCAACATAATTTCAAACAAGTAATTCTACATTGCTAAATGGTCCAATAAAATTTTTTATGAAAAAAAAGAAAGAAAAACCCCCATCAGGCAAAATGAATTATAGATTAAAAAGCTCTATAAGCTGTACAACAGCACCCTGTATTGGAAAGTCTCATTTGACATTTTTCCAACCTTTGAACCCTGAACCATTTTAGGCAACCATGACCCATACCCTAAATTATTAGCTCGTATCGACCACACTCATAAAATCCCATGATACAAGCCCCTCGCTGGTACCCGGCCTGATCCAAGTGAAGTTGTTTAGCTTCCTGTAGACCTGGTCTACAGACAAAAATATTATCTTTGGTGTTTGTTTTATCCTCATAATCATTGATTTGACTCAAGTATTAAAGATTTATCAATAGCTTCCCCAAAGTAAGCATGTGACTCACCCCCTATTATGCCGTGTATTACTGCACATGCCACACAAACCTCCTCATTAGAGTAGTATATTTTGGCAAATTTTTATGCTGCAGCCTTCCGAAATCAATACCAATCTTGACTGAAATCATTGACTGAATATTCCCAAACTTACTAGAAAGATGACATCATTTTAAAACGATCACCTGACATTTAGAACCCATGTTTCTCAAATCACGTGGCTTCATTCCGGGCTATCGGGTATTTGTAAGTTTCAAGTTTCATTTATTTCTCCTCAAGAGATCAAGATAAAAATACATTAAAAAATAGACAATGTAAATACAATGTACATCAAATTTAAAGAAAGTGAGGAAGGCAATGGCCAAAAAGGAAGAAACCTTGTGTGAGGCCAACCCATAAAAAAAATTGTACTTAAAGAAATATTAAAAACATCATATGATCACAAATTCAATGAGAAAAAACAAAAAACATAACAAACAAACAAACACCTAACTAAACCTTAACCGAATGAGAATGGGGGGGGGGGAACCAAAAATAAATCTAAGACTTAGACAATAAAAATGTTTTGTATTTCCTTTTAAAAACAGTTCACTGTATGGCCGGTATTCCAGCCCATCGGGTTCAAAGGGTTAATGAATTTTCCCTGACCATCGTGCAGAAAATATAGTCCCCTGATTAGAAGCTGGGCCATGTAACATGAAGCTAATTAATCATACACAATAATCAATGCAATAAATCGTTGGAATCAGCCCCATGATTGATTTCTAATCTTTATGTTACAGGGTCCTGGTGGAGCTGTCATGGGGAATCAAAGTCATTAATGGTGAAAATTTGGGAGAGTGATATCTGTGCTAATTATGTCATCAAAGGTCAAGTTCACCCCAGAAAATGTTGATTTGAATCAACAGAGAAAAATCAAACAAGCATAACACTGAAAATCTTATCAAAATAGGATATAGAATAAGAAAGTTATGACGTTTAAAAGTTTCTTATTTTTCACAAAATTCATATGCACAACTGAGTGATATGCAAATGAGAGAGTCAATGAAGTCCCTCACTCACTTTTTCTTTTGTTTTTTATTGTTTGAATTATACAATATTTTAATTTTTGAGCGATTGATGGCCGAGATCATAAGGGGGGGGGGCTGAATCACCCCCCCCCTTATGATCTCGGCCATCGATCGCGACATAAATTGGCACACACGTTACCCATGGCATAATCTACAAAGATCAAATTTTGCGAAAATTCTCATTGCTAATTATCTTATCAAATGCATTTCTAAAAAATTTCAACATCACATTGATTTTCTTATATATTTTATTGTTTTCTAAATTTCTTATGTATTTCTTTACTTTCCGACTTTTTGTTTTTTATTGGAAATTGTTGGGACATTATTTTGACCATAAACAAGATGACATTAAATAAGGAAAGATAAGAATACATGGCTTTTGGCTAAAAACACTATTTGCATACGAATTTACGTTTTTTGAGCAATTTTGGGTCTGCATGCACTTACGAAATGTTGCATAATTTTGGAACCGCGTACCCACTTGAGACTTGAAAGTAAAAAGTCAGCGAGCGACGCGTTATAAAAAAATTGTGCGGCGGATCTATTGCGAAAAATGTCGCGCTAAATCTTATTAGGGTCAATAAAGTATTCTGAATGCATGTTTTACCCTATTAACAGCCTGTAGTTCTGCAATACGAGACTGCATCTTCTCGCTCTGTTTTCTATGCTTCTCTTCCAGTTCTTGACACTGTGCCGAGCTCTGCTTCTCAACATCTCTCTGCATCTGAAGATTCAAATACATAAATGAATTTTGATTAGATTCAAGAATTTCATTAATCCACATGCCTATTATGATTAATAAATTAAATAATATTGTACTGTATTATCTAACATATCCCCCCCCCCTTGTAACCCTTGCTCAACTACTTTGTTTTCTATTTATTTGCAGTAGGAAAATGTAATGTTCAATGAATCCTCTCATTCTGTTAAGCCTGAAAAAAACATCTTTGATTTATTATACACTATGTTACAGCACAATTTGTGACATGATTTTTGGTTGAAAACACAATTTGCATTGACTTGTAAACCAAATCATGTTTTGAGCAATTTTTGATCTGACTTGCACTTACAAAATGTTGTGTAATCTCAGTACCACGTTCCCAGGTGTCACAAATTTGGTCTCAAAAGATGCATTAGACTTGGAAAGTAAAAATTCATCTAGCGGCTCGGTCAAAAAAATATTGCGCGGATCGTTGAGGGGGAGCCTCCGAGGCCCCCCCCCCCGACCTAGATAGGGTTAAGACATACCTCTAGAGCTTTCTGTCGTTCTTCAGCTAGTTCCTGCTGGTGTTTAGCTTCAAGGCTATCAGACTGACTACTCCACTGACCTTTTAATCTCTCAAGCTCACTGCTCCGGGTCTGGAGTAACTATGGAGATAAAGAGTCACATAGTGCATTCACAGGTGTGTTTCATGTTTTCAGTGTATTCAGTGTAATCATAGTGTACTCATAATGTATTCAGTGTACTCATAGTGTGTTCAGTGTATTCATAGTGCTTTCTCAGTGTAATCATTGTGTGCTCACAATGTATTCAGTGTGTTCAGTGTATTCATAGTGCTTTCTCAGTGTAATTATAGTGTGCTCACAATGTATTCAGTGTGTTTATAGTGTATTCAATGTATTCATCTAGTGTTTTCTCAGTGCAATCATAGTCAGTTCATATTGTGTTCATAGTGTGTTCACTGCATTCACACTGTGTTCACTGCATTCACACTGTGTTCACAGTATGTTCACATTGTGGTAGTAATATGTTAACAGTATGTTTGCAGTCTTTTCACCACAGTGCGTTTGCACTATGTTCACAGTTGTTCAGTGTGGTGGTAGTAGTATGTTAGCAGTCTTTTCACCAGTGTGCAAGCACTGTGTTCACAGTATGCTCAGTGTGGTAGTAGTATGTTAACAATATGTTTGCAATTTTCACCAGTGTGTTTGCACTGTGTTCACAGTATGTAGTGTTAGTAGTATGTTAGCAGTCTTTTTTGCATTCTTTTCACCACAGTGTGTTTGCACTGTGTTCACAGTATGTTCATAGTGTGGTAGTAGTATGTTAACAGTATGTTTGCAGTCTTTTCACCAGTGTGTTTGCACTGTGTTCACAGTATTTTCACATTGTGGTAGTAATGTTAACAGTATGTTCGCAGTCTTTTCACCACAGTGCGTTTGCATTGTGTTCACAGTATGTTCACAGTGTGGTAGTAGTATGTTAGCAGTCTTTTCACCAGTGTGCAAGCACTGTGTTCACAGTATGTTCACATTGTGGTAGTAATATGTTAACAGTATGTTTGCAGTCTTTTCACCACAGTGCATTTGCACTGTGTTCACAGTTGTTCACAGTGTGGTGGTAGTATGTTAGCAGTCTTTTCACCACTGTGTGTTTGCACTGTGTTCACAGTATGTTCAGTGTGGTAGTAGTATGTTAACAGTATGTTTGCAGTCTTTTCACCAGTGTGTTTGCAATGTGTTCACAGTATGTTCACAGTGTGGTAGTAGTATGTTAACAGTATGTTCGCAGTCTTTTCACAACAGTGCGTTTGCACTGTGTTCACAGTATGTTCACAGTGTGGTAGTAGTATGTTAGCAGTCTTTTCACCAGTGTGCAAGCACTGTGTTCACAGTATGTTCACAGTGTGGTAGTAGTATGTTAACAATATGTTTGTAGTCTTTTCACCTGTGTACTTGCACTGTGTTCACAGTATGTTAACAGTGTGGTAGTAGTATGTTAAAAGTATTTTCGCACATTGTTAACAGTATGTTCAGTCTGTTCACAGTGCGTTAATAGTGCATTCAGTGTGTTCACAGTTTGAACCACATGAGGATGTAATTCACTATGTTAAAATGCTTGTAAATTTTCAAACTTTAAGATGATTTTACACATTGAAAACCTCTACAGTATAAGTGTTCATGGTGTGTTCACACAGCTGGGTACCTTGGGCTGTCGTGACTATTCTGCCATTTTTTTTTTAACAAAAGAAAGTAATTCAACAAAAATGTAATTTCCTATAAAATTGTGTCTGTCAATGCATTATGATGGTGGTTACCAGCCATATCTCATAGCAGAGTCAGTGTTCTTCATAATAAATTTGCCTGGAAGAAGAAATTACTTTGTAACATTAGAAACTCAATTTTGGTTAATATGTCCTTTGCTTCCTTTTGTCTGGCAGTGGAGTAGTATTTACCTCTTGGGTTTGTTGCAGCTGATGGGTGAGGGATGTCTCTCTGGTACTAAGATGAGTTTGAAGCTGATTGTGATCATCCTGGGAATTTTTTAAGAAAACAAAATTGAAAATGAAACAAAATTACTTTATTTTTATTGCTATCTATATTAGGGATCATATTTCACCTAATATAGTTGAATGCTCTAATGGTAATTGCCCAATAATTTTTTTTTGGTACTTATCAGAGTGAAATGTTACCTAGAGTGACTTGAGACACTTTGCTATCTAACTCTTGAGGGTCTGAAAAGGGTTTGAGACTGAGTGAGATCAATTATTTTCTGAGATGTTACCTGGGGTGACTTGAGACACTTGGGTAAGTAACTCTTGAGGGTCTGGGCCAGGGTTGAGGCTTAAAGAGGGATGCATGAGATGCTCGAGTGCTGCTTATAACACAAACAATCAATAACATGTCTGAAATGTTACCTGCAGTGACTGAAGACATTTGGCTAAAGTAATCCTTTACTTCTAAGTCTGAGCTGGGTTTGAGACTAAGTGAGATGCTTAAATGCTGCTTACAACACAAACAATCTATTATGTGTCTGGAATGTTACCTGGAGTGACTTGAGACACTTAGCTAAGTAACTCTTGAGGGTCTGGGCCAGATGTGAGGCTTAAAGAGAGATATACGAGATGCTTACAAGACAAACAATCAAAAACATGTCAGAAATGTTACCTGCAGCGACTTGAGGCACTTGGCTAAGTAACTCTTGACTTCTGAATCTGTGCCAGGTTTAAGACTCAGTGAGAGATGAGTGAGATGCTTGAAAGGATTGGTCTCAACGACACTTAGCTGAGCTAGACCATAAGACGAACCAGCGAGGTCCATGGACTGGTTCAGCTGGAGAACAAACCTTTGGGCATCAAAATAAACAAGGCAAAAGTAATTTTGTGTCTCGCCCACTTATGAAAATAACCAGAAATATCGTGATTTGTGAGGGCATGCAACAGAATTGTATCGAAACTTCATTGTGAAATGACTCGGATGAAATAACACTTGTCATAATAAGCCTTGCACGTACACTTTAACGTTGACCTGAAGATGACCTTTGACCTTACCATGTGACCTCCGACTGCAGCATAACATGCAGGTCCCCCAAAGTCCATCTACCATCCAAGTTTGGTTGAAAAGTGACTTACAGTTGCGGAGTTAGGTGTCATAAGAGCGTCTTGCATGTAAACTTTAACGTTGACCTGAAAATTACCTTTGACCTTACCATGTGACCTCCGACTGCAGCATAAGATGCACGTCCCCTAAGTCCATCTACCATCCAAGTTTGGTTGAAAAGAGACTTACGGTTGCAGAGTTAGGTGTCATAAGAGAGTCTTGCATGTAAACTTTAACGTTGACCTGAAAATGACCTTTGACCCTACCATGTGACCTCCGACTGCAGCATAACATGCAGGTCCCCCAAGTCCATCTACCATCCAAGTTTGGTTGAAAAGTGACTTACGGTTGCGGAGTTAGGTGTCATAAGAGTCTTGCATGTAAACTTTAACATTGACCTGAAAATGACCTTTGACCTTGCCATGTGACCTCCGACTGCAGCATAACATGCAGGTCCCCCAAGTCCATCTACCATCCAAATTTGGTTGAAAAGTGACTTGCGGTTGCGGAGTTAGGTGTCATAAGAGAGTCTTGCATGTAAACTTAAACGTTGACCTGAAAATGACCTTTGACCTTACCATGTGACCTCCGACTGCAGCATAACATGCAGGTCCCCCAAGTCCATCTACCATCCAAGTTTGGTTGAAAAGCGACTTATGGTTGTGGAGTTATGTGTCATTAGGTTTGTGACGGACGGACGACGGACGACATTTGGATCCCTAAGTCTCGCCTTCACCTCTGGTGGGCGAGACAAAAAGGCCAAAAAGGGATGTTGGTATTACATATATGAAAGCACCATGAACAAATTGCACATGTATGTAAAAATAATCTACACTGGCTATTGTCAATCCCTGGAATAGTTTCCAAACATTTCCATGATGTTCAAAATAGATATAAATGAAGAATGATAATAAAAACACCCCCACCCCAAACAAAAATATATATCACTACGCCGCATGGAGTAAGGCGAGATCGACAGATTCCCCACCCCCCCCCCTCAAAAAGAAACAAAAACAAAACCAAAAAGAATATTCTTATTTCAAGTGGGGGGGGGGGGGACAATTTCTGTTAAATTTCTGACAAGGAAAATAAATTGTATAAATAAAAGCTATGTAACTTGTCTTATCAGTGTACGTCAGCTGCGGCCTGAACTTTGTTTTGCTGGACTAATTCTTCAAGTACCCAGTCTGTCTGAAAACGTACAGGGATAGAACTTTTTCATCAGTTGCTCCTCGTCTTTGGAATTCTCTACCAATCAACGTTGTAATTGTATCAATATTGAGACCTTCAAATCTGAACTAAAGACCCATCTTTTCCAGCAACCTTGGGAATAATGTGTGACATATTGGGGAGCCGGCACCTTTGAATGTTATTTACAGATAAATGGCGCTATACAAATGCTGTCGATCATCATCCTCAAATTTCCCCAACTGTAAGTTATTTCCATCGGAATATTATTTTCTACATACTTACTTGCCATGCATCTGGCCTTGGTTCTGAGCACATAACTGCAATAGTTCAATGAACTTCTGAGGGAATGCACTGAAATCCACCAGTAAACCTTGCTGATTCTTCAACCTGTAATGGAGATTACAGTATTTCATATTATCAATTCTCTTGTTATTTCTATCTCAATATGTTGCGTATTGAGTCTTAGCAATTAAAACTTTACTAAGCAATATCAAACTAATGGACAAATAATACATGTACAATGGTACATGTATATATAAAGCTCAGATCCTCTGCATTCATTTGATGCAATTTACAACACAGACATTCCAAGCATTAATGAGGAACTGCTTATAGACTGAAAGCAACTCAAAGAGATTATACTAAAAAATAAAATATGGCAAGCATTATCTCAATTTCAAACAGAAAGTCATATTTCCTTAAGTTAATTTTCTACGCAGTATATTTGACACCTAAATCAAGGAAAATTATGTACGAACTACATGTATATTTCCACAATAATACAGGGTACAAACTACAAAGTGAAGATGTTTTCATTGGAGAAAAGTCTGCCATAACAGCTAACAGAGTTCCAGTTTCGTTTGCACTCACTGTTGAACACCTCTTTTCCACATTATCAATCCATTCTCTATCATCATATTACTGTATTTTATGGAATAATTATGATACTGTATGGTGGTTATCAACAAATAACCATTATCATCATCATTATTATCATTATTATCTAATTTCCAGAGTATCTCTTACACTTGAAAATCCTCCTCTCCAAGATGAAGATCATATAGAAAGAAAGGGTCTTTGTCATCAGTCAATCTCACATGGAGCTCCTGTCAAAGAAAACACAACAGAATATCTTGAAAGACCAAGACCGGACCCAAAAGTGAAATTGATAAATCATATACCAATTGAAAGCGTATGAACTACTAAACACAGCAATGCAAGCTTTATGCACTTTCACCACTGTACATGTACCAGTTGAATATTTGCTAAAGGATATTTATTGGGTCTCGAAAACAGGCTTTCTTGTGCTTTTCACCGGCTACAAGAGACCATGATGTCAGGTTGTGTCAGAAGTGTTGTGATTTGTACACAGAAAAAATTGGTAATTTTTCTGCTTTTCAGATTACGCATCTTATTTTTCTTCACTTCTATCACATAAAGATCACATAAAGATATAATAAATATCTTTGGAAACTAACATTCAAAGGAAAGAGAAAGAGAGAGGGCGCACGTCATCGTCGACAGACCTGTCTTACGGGAGCTCCAGCCAAACTCAAAAATATCGGCCTAAATCTCACCAATCGTAAAGTATATTTTGACAAATTGTGTATATAATGATTGTTATTGTTATTTTCTATGCTCATGTGTCAATTTTGTTAATTATGTCTTTCTAAAAATTGGGCTTTTGGGCCTCCCCTCGACCACCTTCTACCTATGTGAAAGCGGGATTATGTCACAGTGTATGAGCGAATACAGATACAGCTTTCTCGGAGATGTCTACCATCCATCCAAATAAGACATCCTGCTGGTTGCATCTTCTTTTCTGCATTGTATTTCTACTCAGATTCTACCACCATACGTCGATTGATAAACTGAAGGAACATTCGGTCCTAGCAGCTGTCTCTTTTCATAATGATACCTCTAGAGCCAAACAGTTATATCTTGACAGATCGACAAGAGCAATACGTCGTGGTATTCATGAGCAAACCCACGCAAAGCAAGTCTGTTTATCACTGATTCTGCTTCTTTCTGGGGATGTCCAGGTAAACCCAGGACCCAAGACTGCTGCCATCTACCCTTGTGGATACTGTGAGAAGCCAGTAAATTGGTCTCATCATGCTGTTTGCTGTGATAATTGCTCTGTTTGGTACCACAAATCGTGTGAGGATCTGAATACAAATGACATAGAACATCTCGGACATGACAACGTTGTTTGGCATTGCTATAAATGTGACAATGCGAATGTTGAGACGTTTACTTTCAACTCCTTCGAACTTCGCACAGCAAATGACTTTTATCTCCTGTCTCCGGAGCATTACCCATTAGGCCTAGGCATCGATTCTTTTACATCTGATGACCCACCTAGCCCGATAGGTGAGAGCAGCCCCAAGTCGAGAGTGGACTCTGATGACAACGCCGCTTCCAGAAGCCGGCTCTCAAGCACTGGATCAAGTTCTCACTCCAGCAAGAGTTCCACGAGTATATCCTGCGGCAAAAAATCCAATCTGCGACTTCTTACTGTTAACTGTTGTAGCATCAAGAAGAATCGTTCTGAATTTGCTGCTGCAGTAGACTACATCAAGCCAGATGTCATCTGTGGGACTGAATCGTGGCTTTATGGTGTCAAGCCAGGGAAGGATCCTGCAATCAATGCAATCAGATCATCAGAGGTTTTCCCTTCCTCACATCAATTCTCCAGGAATGATAGAGAATCCACCGGGGGTGGCGTCTTTATTGGAGTCTCAAGAAACATCACGACAGAGAATAAACCAGAGCTCTCAACGGACTGTGAAGTGGTTTGGAATAAGATCAAACTGAAAGGTGAAAGGGAACTCTATTGTGGCTCCTTCTATATGCCTCACCGTGACATGAAACACCTAAACCAACTCCGCAACTCGTTGGAGCGCACCATGGAAAATCTCAGAGACCATCATGTTATTTTGACTGGGGACTTTAATTGTCCAGACATAGATTGGGAGCACCTCAGCACTCGACCAGGCTCCGCTGAGAGAGAAGTACAACAAGCTCTTATTGACATCACTTTGGACTTTGGCCTCCATCAAATACATGAGCAACCTACAAGGCAAGACAATCTGCTAGACCTCGTCTTCACTAACAACCCATCATTGGTGAAGAGTTCAAACAGCACGCCGGGGATTAGCGACCATGCCATGGTAGTAACGGACTTTGAGATCCTACCCCACATTGTGAAACACAACAACAAGAAGTGTTACATGTTTCAGAAAGCTAACTGGACTGAAATTCACCAGCGAGCTGCAGTGTTATCTACTGAACTCGTCACTAAAACTGACTGTAAAGTAGGAATCGAAGAAGTTTGGAATCACTTCAAGACATCACTGTTTCAGATCCTAGATGAACATGTTCCCTCCAAGACAGTGCGAGGTAGGAAATCTCTCCCGTGGTTTTCACACAGCCTCAAACGAATGGTGAAGAAGAAAATGAGACTTTACAAGAAAACCAAGAAAACCACCCACGGTGCAGCCAAGAAGAGTGCATGGAAGAAGTATACAGACTTCCAGAAGGACTGCAAACAGGCTTTCAAAGTAGCTGAAGAGAATTTCATCCTATCTTCAGTCATGCATGGTTTGGAGGAAAACAATCCTAAGCCCTTCTGGAGATACGTGTCCTCGAAGAGGAGAGATAGAACTGGTACCCCAGCACTAAAGAAGGATGGTAATCTGATCCATGATAGCAGACTGAAGGCACAGATGCTGTTACAACAGTTCAAATCGGTCTTCAACTTGGACACCTTCAACCCACCAGTTGAAACAAGAACTACCAAGCCTGCACGCAAGATTGACGATCTGCACATTTCTATCTCTGGTGTGGAAAAGCTACTTGGCAAGATCAACATCTCAAAAGCAGCTGGTCCAGACCTTATTCCTAACATCATTTTAAAGGAATGTGCACCCGAACTTGCTCCTGGCATTACAGCGATGTTTAAGCTGTCAGTGGACTCTGGTGCTCTACCCCTCGACTGGAGAGATGCTCACGTATCACCAGTGTTCAAGAAGGGTGATGTCCACCAAACCAGCAATTATCGCCCAGTCTCCCTAACTTCGGTTATTTGTAAGCAACTGGAGCATATCATCTGTCGCCATATTATAATGCACCTGGAACGCAATAAGATCTTGTCACCACTCAATCACGGTTTCAGAGCAGGCCATTCTACTGAGACACAGCTCTTGACTGCCGTACACGACTTTCTCACAGCCCATGATAAGAAGACCCAAATGGACATCATTATCTTGGACTTTGAGAAGGCTTTCGACACCGTCCCTCATTCACTTCTACTACACAAGCTGGAAAGATATGGCATCGAAGGTCCTTTGCTTCAGTGGCTCTCATCTTTCCTAACAAAGAGACAGATGAAAGTTGTTGTGAATGGAGAACACTCATCTTCAACGAAGGTAATGTCAGGAGTGCCGCAAGGGACAGTGCTCGGCCCCCTTCTCTTCCTTTGTCATATCAACGACTTACCAGACAATGTCAAGTCTACTGTCCGCCTTTTCGCTGATGACTGTCTCTTATATAGAACGATCAAGTCGCAGCGGGATCATGTCAGTCTTCAAAACGATCTGTCCAAGCTGCAGCAATGGGCGATTACATGGGGAATGAGATTCAATGCCACGAAATGCCAAGTACTGAGTACTGATCAGAAGTCATCCTACTTCTATAACATCAATGGTCATATTCTCAAACACATTTCCCAAGAGAAGTACCTCGGAGTCATGCTGTCTGATGACCTTAAATGGACCCCACACATCAGCATGACAACGAAAAAAGCAAATTCCATCCTGGGACTTCTTCGCCGAAATCTCCAGTTTTGCCCTGAGCAGTGTAAACGTACAGCCTACATCTCCCTTGTACGGTCCATTCTCGAGTACGGAGCCTGTGTGTGGGATCCATACCTGCAGAAAGATATCCAAAGCCTTGAAAGGGTTCAGCGCAGAGCTGTGAGGTTCATCACAGGTGACTACACATCTCGCAACCCAGGCAGTATCACCAGCATGAAAGAAAAGCTAAATCTGCCAACACTATCCTCAAGACGACAAGTCCTGAAGTTATCTTCCTTCTTCAAGGTGGTCGAGGGGTTGGTCCCAGCCCTTCCTATTGAGAATTTCTTGACTAAATCAAGGCCAAAACGGAAAGTCAAAACAAAACAATTTAAAGACTTTCAAGCACAGAATATCTTAGAAAGACAAGTAGTGAACCACAATAAAGGTTACACTATTCAATCAACAAACACTGAACAATTAAAACAATCTTTTTTTGTGAGTACCCCTCTGGCTTGGAACCATCTCCCACCTGACACAGTGAACAGCACATCACTAGAGGGGTTCAAGTCAAAGATCGAAAAGAGCTACCTACGATACGACTAAATATCACCGTGCCCTCTCTCACCCGCTGCATTCATACCAATTGGTCCAGCAGTGTACACATCCAGATCCAGATTCAGAGGATCATTGTTGAATTTGAAGGGCTCTTAATTTTCATTTCAGAAGGCTATTTTTTCAGCAAGGCTCAAACTGGAAAATGCACAAGCAAATGTGGTCTCAAATAAATTTCAGAGCATTGCAGAGTTACAGCCTCCTAGCAAGCTGTCATTTGTTCATTTAAACAACACAACTTTTGTGAAAATTACTGTGGTAGATGCACCGAAACCCCTCTCAGGGTCACACCACCCATTTGCAGAGAATTCTTCTCAACACAAAGTAACAAAGTGTACCTGTGCCAAACGGCTCCAACATCTTCTTGCTATCAACTCAGAAAAGCTGAAGAAGCATCCAGTATTAAACATTAAATTCTGTGCTAATTGGTAAGTTCAGGGGACCATTTCATAAAACAAAAAGTCAGTTATTTTCACTTTCTGTTATAAGCTACTGAAATCCTTGCATTTGATTGGCTCAGAACAAATAAGTCAGTGAAAATCACTAATTTGCTTCTTAAAACACCCCCCCGGATAACAAAATTATTTTCTATATATATATTTTATCAAATTCTTGTATTATGCAGCCTCAGAATGGGTTATATCGTACCTTTCTGTGAATGGGTGATGTAACAGAGACCAGTTCAAGAAAGATTCTGATCCCAAAGGTCCTGAAATAAGAAAGTTATGACATTTTAAAGTTTTGCTTATTTTTCAAAAACATTTATATGCACAACTCAGTGACATGCAAATGAGAGTTGATGAAGTTCCTCAGTCACTATTTCTTTTTTTTTAATTGTTTGAATTAATCAATATTTCAATTTTTACAGATTTGACAATAGGGACCAATGTACTACAACAAGGTCAAAGTTAAAATTAGTTTTAAAATGACCTTTGACCTTGATTTTGTGACCAGCAACTCATGCAGGATGATCAACTTTTATGAAATGATGTACATGTACATGTAGGTCCATATACTTTTTAAATAAACTTCTAGCAAAAGGAAGATAGAAAATACTCACCTTTCATCTTGGCCTTGTGATTTAAAAACCACATTAAGAACTTGATCAAACAGAGCACCTTCCATTCTCAATTTTCATACACTTTGAATTTTAAACTGAAATAAAAGAAGAGAGATGGAGAGAAAATGAAAATGAAGTGTCAAGTGTGAACAATGTAAAATTTTAGAGAAATCTTAACTGTAACAGAGCAAGGTAATTTTGAACCATCTCACAGACACAGCCACTGACCCAAGAAATTGGCCATCCATCAAGCCTTTGCAAAAAAATTAGCATATTTCAAACAGTGGGTGATCTCAAGTACGGTGATGATATATGGTGTTGGTGTTGTGTCAACACCAACACCAGCCACAACACCGTACTTAAAATGATGCTGGTTTTGGGATTGACCTCGGAAAATATGATGCATTGCCGGCAGTTCGTATTGAGTGCCGATGTTGAATGTCTGCTGAACTGAGCATCACAGCTAGTGTTGACGATCTACTTGTAATTTCCCCATTCACCGACCCCCACCCCCAGGGATTGGGAAAATCGTAATTTCAAGTTCGATGCTGGTGATTTGAAGCCCATGAACAGCCGGCTAACAGGATGAAACATCGCCGTAAAATTAGATGTTTACAATTAAAATGAGTGCAAATCATAAAAGCTGTACACAATTCAATGGAAAATAATGTTTACTCTTTCAGGTTCTTGAAGTGATTTAGCCTCTGCATTCTATACAATGAGATTTTACTGTAATTTCTCACCGATTTCACTTTCGCCGTCGAGAAGTTCTCGCGTAAACTTGAGATGCAGCAGCAGCACAGCGCAGAGGCGTGAGGTCATAGGCTATCGATTGATATGCGATTGGTTCCGTTCCTCTAAGCCCAGCCTGGTGTTGGAGCTCGGTTCAGCAGCCTTTTCGCACTCTCAACACTAACACCAACTCAAAATCATCCATTGTGCAATCAACAAAACAGTAGTCACTATAAAATGATCCAACCAATTATATACATAATGCATAAAAGAAAGGTATCCTCTAAACAGACTCTAGGTACCGGTACATGTATACCCAGGCCTAAAATTTTCTTTAAAATGATATTAATAATCTCAAAAGCTAGAATTTTTTATCATACTTCCCTTTTCTATTTTCTTTACATCAGACCTTTTTGCTTTTTAATGGAAATCGTCAATGGCACTATTTCAAGCGAGATTTCAAAAAAGAACATGAACTTGATTGAATTTATTTTTAAAGTTAAAATTTTGTAGATCTACTATGGCTAGAATTACCAGTTGAGTAATACCAGTACATGTAAGCCCAGTATTCCATCATTGCTCAGCATTCTGTCAGTTTTTGTTTCAATGGCTGTTACTCATGCTATAAACTCAGAAATATGCCACCAAACTTTGATACCTGTAATTCAGAGATCTAAACATATCACCAACTTGATAAACATTCAGCCCACTGGTCAATGTCATTACAGTTTCTTCAATTCTGGGCTTGGACCGAATTCCAGAAAAAAAAACCTTTTTTTTCTGGAATAATTTCTCCAGTATCAATTTCTAAGTAACTTTGAAAATCTGTTAATTAGAGGAACATATTTTTCTTTTTCAGTATTGATTATTAAAATTTAATGTTACGCATGCTAGTGCAATACTGTAGTGCATTAACAAATTGATTGACATTGGATATAAGTGACCAAATACATATTAGTTGGCGTTTCAACACGTTTCAACTGCAATTCCGGGTTTTGTCAATGTCATTAGTAGGAAGATTGGGGTTAGTTGGAACGCGGGGTAAGTTGAAACATTGTAATTTTCTTTAATGCCTGTAACATAAATTTATGCAATACTGCCCTCAATTTTTGCTATTAATAATACAACACTTGTATTATTAATAGCAATATATTGAGGGCAGTATTACATAAATTTATGTTACAGGCGTTAAAGAAAATTACAATGTTTCAACTTACACCGCGTTCCAACTAACCCTGATCTCCCCTACATTACTTTCTTTTCTTTATGTCATGCACTATTAACGTGCTGTGTAACTCTGAAATTTCATTTTCAGTGCAGTCAGTGACATGTCATTGCCAGTATTCACGCGGATGTCACACAGACTTGAAAGCACGATAGAAAATTTGAGCCTAGATCTAGATCCAACTTGTTAGACTAGAATTAAAGTAACAGAAAACAAATCCTAAAATCAAAACAAAAGCAGAAAGTAAAACAAATACAGTTCTAAGAAAATGATAAAGAAAAAGGGGAAAAGAAGAATAAAAGTACAGAAAAGAACAGAAATTAAATGAAATGAAAACTAGAAAGAAAAGAAATGAAAAGAAAAGGAAAGAGAAAAGAAAAAAAAGAAAGACTCTAGAATATCTAGATCTATAAAACAAAATTAAAATTGAACAGGAAAAAAAATGGAGAAAGAAAAAATACCCTGTAGACTCTGCCTCAAATATGAACAGGGGGGGAGGTTTCTATTCTTGCCTTTGCAGTGGTTTCGCTTTTATGCTATTTGAATAGCTTTCATATTCATCACGGATACATGATATCTCCCATTCACTTGTGTACATTAGAAATTGTGTATCGTATTGGTACCAGGCATAACTTAGCCTTGAAGACTCCATGATGATGTTTTTTTAAATATTTTGATATATACTTCTTCATCATGGAGCCTTGACACTCTTTCCATAGATGAATAAGCGAGACCTGGATGGATTTCCCTAGGAAATCCATAGTTAGAGGGTGAAATCGGTTTGTAAGGGTGAATTTTTATATTTATCTATGAATCTTAATGCGCATAAAGGGATAAAAATTATTACACTATACATAGATGGTAAAAATTAGACGTTTCTTTAATACCAGACCGATCTCCTGTAGATCCCTCGATCCGTTTGTCAACAAAGCAAAGACAATAGACCTGACCCTTGAACCGCTTCGTTATGACGTACATCCGATTAGCAATGCCGTTTTGAAAAAAAATTTATACTATAGATAAAAATTATTATTTCACAAATACTAAAATTTAATACGTGATTATAAATAATTAGTTTAAGTGAAATATATACTAAAGCAATGGAGAGAGTTGTTCACATATGAGATCACACATCTTTGTCGCATTGCCAATATGAGGATGTCCATATCATTAATTAGGTATGTGACTATCGCGCGATGTGATCTCAATACTGCGGCACCGGCAGCGGTTTCAGAATGAGTTTGGGTTGCTCTGTAAGGGGTGGCTTTAAATGGGTGTAGATTTGGCGGTTTCTCGCCAATTTGGCTTATTTTCACTGATGACGTAGCTGAAAAATCCCCTTCGCCTCGATGTCAACTTTTGAAGATCAGACGCATGGAAGTTGGATTTGGCTCATGTGAAAGTCTAATGTTGTCTTTACCATCGTGACCGGCCCTGAAGGTAAGTTTTAACAGATTTTAAACCTATTTTAACAGCTTCTTCATATATTTTTCTTGGTGTGTGGTGAATATAAATCGATTCTAAAAATCCGATCATTTATTTTTTACATCCTCAAAATTGATTAAACTGCCGCGAGAGTTGCGTGCTACGCGACCATCATGATGAGTGCAGTGTCGCCGGGAGCCCTGGCATGGGTGCACCGGCTCAGAGGGGTTATGCTAGCAGTTTGTGCATCGCATTGATTGAATTATTTGCTTTTGAGATCTAGAGTCTACTTGTTTATATTTATGTTATTAGTTATTACTTCCTTTGATGAATATATTAATAGTTACACATTACACAATTTTGGCTTGTTTTCAGTATTTTGTTGTAAGATGGGATGTCATTTATCATTCATTTATTTTAGGCAAACTTAGCCTGAGCCTTAGCAGAAATTTCCATCAAAATATACCAAATCAGGATTTTTTTTTTGCAGCAGTGAGATTTGAATAGATAACTAATTAATTTGCTAATTGATAATTACTAATGAATAAATTTATCAAATACTGCAATACTGAGATCTTTCTGTAAGTATTCAATGTTTTATCATTCTAAAAGTTTTATTTAGAAGATGTGTAAATCAGGGCCTGACCTTTACTTTTTTTTAGGGAGCCAGCCGGGCTCCTCAACCACTTTTTTAGGGAGCCCGCAAGGGGTTCAGGGAGCCCAAGTTTATCACATTTTTGGGGGGTCATAACAATGGTCAGTATTAAAACACACCAACACAATTCCTTGTTTTTATAATAATCAATACCAGGTGTATTATTATTAAGTAAATGTGAGGATTAACTGAACTGAAGAATTAATCTTACAGCAATTGACTTTTGTGAAGCCCTTTTGCTACAGTAACAGTCTAACATTGGACTTCAGGTTTTATCAGAATGAGATATAGCACTGGATAAGTCACTCTTCCTCGCTTGTCTGTTCAAATTTATGTTCATTCAATCTTCAATATTGCTCAACAGATTGAGCAAGCAATAATAAATATCATTTGCAGAGAGGAAAATAAATGACAAAAACTATTGAAAATGCATTTAACCACTAGGAATACACTTTTCTTTCAGAACCTTCCCAAAATATGATATTTTCATCCTTTGCTCAATCTGTTTCATTGCATATTCAATTTCCACTCAAATCGACATTCATCTCATCCATTATTTCAGAATAGACATCTTTGTTTACATTAAACTCAGCCACAGGCACTAGGAATGCCCAAGGGGCTCATACAATGACCCCTGCCATGGGGACATACCATTGTAACCAAGCAACACAGGCTCAATGTTGACAGTTACCAGGTCACTCACTGTTTTTATGAATGAACTTTCTTGGCTGATACTAGAAAAACTTAAGGAGCAAGCCGGGCATTTTGATTTACTTTCTAAGGAGCCCGCCAAGGTTTTAGGGAGCCAATTGCCACCGGGCTCCCGCTAAAGTCGAGCCCTAATGTTGTTGCAGAAGTTCCTGTAAAAACATTCCAAACAATATAAGGAAATTATATAAGTTTGTATGTGTTCAGTAATGTAATGAGTTTATGAACAATTAACATACCGGTATCAATTTACTAATTGATAATTACTAATTAAATATTTAATACATTGATCAATTAAGACAAATATTGATGTCCTTTCTCATCGCCTATTTATACTCAGTTTTATAGAGTAAAATGAATAATTTGTATAATTTTGTTTAAAAAATTTTGGGGGGTCACGGTCAGTCACACAGTTTGAATGGTCACAATGGTACCGTATTAAGAAAGTCAATGGCAATAATTAAATCAGATTTTTATTTAAAAAATCATAACTCTCTTAATATTTGACCTAGAGAAATGGTTCAGCCCTTTTCAATGGACTAGGTTACAATGTAATTCCATGATTTTTATTTTTTTGTCACATACCTACATAATGATCACAATATGCAAATGCTCATAACTTTCTAATTATTTGTCCAATTTTTCTCAAACTTTCGTTGATCCGTTTCTTTGATTTTTCTGTTTTTAAACAAGCTATCTTGTTCCAAAGGTTTATTGGCATTATCGTGAAATAAGTCACCAGTGACAAATTTTCACAGGGGTCATTTTAAACCTGATATGCGGATAGTCTCCATCCAAAAAAACTAGAGCCACGTCAATAACAGAGTCACGTGCCGGGGCGTGTCAGTCGCATGCCGGGGCGTGTCAATCATGAATTTTAAAATTCTTTGTCGATATCACTCCGCCTTCTCTCGTACATTTAAATACGCACAGTTAGGGTACTTTACATTTCTGTTTGTAAATTTCAGGATACGCACGGGTGCGTATTCTGAAATCTACAAGTAAAAACATACTATTTTAGACAGTATGCCATCCTATAGTCTCAACCCATTCGGCTTCTATATATTGATCTTATAATTTGTCACCAGCTATGGGATTTCGGAGATTTAATATACTGCTGGTGACAAATTTCACGAACAGTTAATAGGAAACGGATGGGTTGAGGCAATATTGGATAACCTACTGTCTTAATTGTTGAATTTCGAATCTGTCACCAGCTATGGGATTTTATACTTTTATGTACAGTTGGTGACACATTTCACGAACAATACATAGGAGACGGATGGGGTGAGGCAATAATGGATAGCTAACTGTCTTAAAGTGGCAGAGTGGTCTTGAAGAGAAGGGAAAAGAGGGGTTGATGGAATAAAAGGTTAATTACTGTTAATTTATGGAAAAAAGTGGTGACAAATTTCACGACCAAGACATAGAATTTAAAAGAATATTGATTCATTATTTGGATAGTTAACTGTCTAAAAGTGGCAGAGTGGTCTTGAAGAGGAGGGAAAAGAGGGGTCGATGGAATAAAAGGTTAATTACTGTTAATTTAGTGAAAACAAGTGGTGACACATTTCACGACCAAGACATAGAATCTAAGAATATTGATTCATTAATTGGATAGTTAACTGTCTAATAGTGGCAGAGTGGTCTTGAAGAGGAGGGAAAAGAGGGGTTGATGGAATAAAAGGTTAATTACTGTTAATTTAGTGAAAACAAGTGGTGACACATTTCACGACCAAGACTAGAATCTAAGAATATTGATTCATTAATTGGATAGTTAACTGTCTAATAGTGGCAGAGTGGTCTTGAAGAGGAGGGAAAAGAGGGGTTGATGGAATAAAAGGTTAATTTACTGTTAATTTATTGAAAAAGTGGTGACAAATTTCACGACCAATACATAGAATCTAAGAATATTGATTCATTATTTGGATAGTTAAATGTCTAAAAGTGGCAGAGTGGTCTTGAAGAGGAGGGAAAAGAGGGGTTGATGGAATAAAAGGTTAATTATCGTTATTTTATTGAAAAAAGTGGTGACAAATTTCACGACCAATAGAAAAGAATTCACGAATTAAAAAACAGGAAAAATTAAACACTAAATAAATCAATACATCATCGTTCGTGATCAATTCAGGATAAAACTCACTTTCTGGAAGGGGCGGGGAGATCATTCAAACAATCCAGGGAATCAACACAGCATTTTAATTCGACCCCGGAATTCGACTGTCATCTTATTTTGCATCCATACTGAGCAAGATGGAGTGAGTCGACTGTCTGGAAAATCCGAATGCTGGTAGGAGTCAGATCTGTGGTTCTTTACTTTGTGGCGTGGGATGTGAACATAGAGTTGGATAAGCGTACGGCATGATGTGATAAGGGTGTCACAGTTGAAAACAAAAAAAAATTATCCAACTCTATGGATGTGAATAATACAAGTTGGTGGGTGTGTGTGTTTAAAATGGGCAGGTTGCTTAATATATCGGGCAGTTCAGGTTACTAGTAATGGGTGGGGCGCGTAAGATAGGCGGGTTGTACTAGGGGGTTCTTTGTGATGCACATGCTCGAAAGTCACCGACGCTCGGCAGCCTTTATCTATGTTCATCATTCATTGGTCGATGTTTGCGCACGCTCATCAGTCAGCGTTGTGATTGGTCTAAACTTGAAGTCATTGATTGTACTAATTCATTTTGCACATGCCATTAATTTGTTATTGTCGTACGTGTCGTAGTTGGTCGAAACCTCGAATTCATGACAATCCGCTGGCGTTGAGCATGCATCACAGAAGTCAGTCTAGGCCCATATTTCATGATTTGTGATTTATTTAGTGAACAGCTGGAAAATAGATTGGCGATTCTTTAATCACTAAATAAATCGTATTTTCTTCCTTGCTTCTCCTTAATTTTAATTCAAATTGATTCGTTATTGTTTGTCATCTTTATTCCATCGCCCACTTCCCTTAATTTTCAAAACCGCTCCCACTTTCTTTCAAAGTTGGCTGTCATAAATATTTTTATAAATATTTTTAAAACAAATTCTATAAATATCCAAACGATCCAGCTTTTCTTCAAATATAGTTTTTAGTCAAATCACGTTTTCTTCTTCAAAATGCAATTATCCTCTTAAAGACAATGATTAAAAACATCCAATAACACTAAATTAACAAGATATATAATTATAATATTTCTGATAAAAAAATAAATAAGTAGGCCTATCATGATTGTGATTTATTATTTTATTTTATGTCCCAACGTATGTGTGCTTGGGTCTCGGCTGCTGGAAAAATAGGATGGCAATTTAGTGAGTCACTAAATAAATGGAGTGAACATGATCCTACTCCATAATCTGAATATATGTTGATTTGTGATTCTCAACGGAGCATTTCATGTGTAACATTATAGGCATTCATCGATTCAATGAAATGCTCTCTGCAGCCTTTTTCAGTCGTCAAGAGTTTCATACTAAATGAACAATGAAATATTGATTTATTTTAGCGGTTTGGTTTTCTTCTCTACAAATAAGTGAAAAATATTCCTAAGATCTACAAATATCCAAAACACTAAAATTATTTCCTTCATAACTTTACTTCAAACATAGAATTAGCTTTATTTAGTCAACCCACGATTTCAAAATTGAATATTTTAGACATTATTATATCCAATCCACGAAATAAATTTTTGATCAAGATTTTCAATCGTTTGTGGTAACGTTAGGCCGGCGTTAGGCCTATTGTGCAGATGTAGACATACAACTTTGAAATCCCATCAGCTGGTGACACTGACAGATTTCACGACCAACGTATAACGGGACGAGGTTGTAGATTGTTATTAATATTATATTCATGTCCATGGTTTATGGAATTGATTTTGATATTAAGCGACTGAAAACACATTTGCTGTTGTCAAAGCATTTTCTGTCTGAGAGATAAAGTTGTGTCGCATTCGTTTCGCATCCAGAACAAAAGAAGTGCATTGAAAATCAGCGAAGCATGTATTATGTAACATTTTAAATTAATTATTCAGAAATTTGTGAGCAGGATAACTTGTCAGTAGAGGCACACGGCCAATATGGGAGACTCTCTCCAATAGGGGAGACAATCTCCCACATTGGAGACTTGCTTTGCAAAAGGACAAAAGAAACAACACCAACAAAAGCATGATTTTTTCCACCCAAAATTTTGTCTCACTGAGGTCAGAAGCCCATTTGTTTTGTGTGTGATTGACAACAAAAATCCTTATCAAAACAAAAGTAGACGGTGAATTTTTAAAGTAGACGGTGAAAGGGGGTAATTTTTCATGAGGAATCTGCTTATCACATTTTTATTTGCCGCCAAGGTAATCCTTTTGCAGCAAATGCAAACAAAGGAAATTGGTCTCCAAAACTGGAGACTGTCTCTGAAATTGGATACCCAAATTCTTTACAAAAGTCTCTGATATTGAAGATAATCTCCCTCATTGGAGACAGTCTCCAATATTGGCCGTGCGCCTCTACTGCTTGTTGTGTCTCCAGTGACTTCAATTTCAAACACGATATGGCCGGTTTATTCTCCTTTGATGTTCGGGTAGGTGGAGCGTAGCCTGTGACGTGTAGCGCCTAGCATCTTACTCTTAGTAGTATTAGGCCTAGTATAGTCACGTATTGTATTACCGGACACTATTATGATTCCGGACGCTCATATTACTGCGTTCTAAAACAAATTCATACCGTAAGACTTCCGCAATTCAATTTCACAGAGCAATACATAGAACAAGATTGCAAAAACAAGGCGAAAATCCAACTTTTACCTAATTATCTCTAAAAATGACAGAAAATGCTTAAAATATCATATAACATAGTTTTGTATTAACAATTGATATATTTTCTAACGGAAATATGGGCCTGATTTGCCGAATTTCAATCTCGTCCGCTCCTTCGATCGAATGATGGGGTGTGGTGTCTATTGTGAAGTATTGTGCCGATCGTCAACGGCTACCGGTAGTTCGCAAGGTACCCGTGCGCGAGGTTTACCGTGAGTAGAGCCGTCGATCGGCAGCGCATCGATAGAACTTGATGAGCGTCACGATACTCGTGAACGCGAGCATATTATTATTGGAAAGTGCCATGGAACATGCAGCTAACAAGACAAAATAAAATAAGTTATCAAACACGAATTCATTACCAACATTAGACCAAAAGCTTCAGTCTCTGTATTTTGGTTGTTCCGCTGAACTACGTTGGCTCCACTCACCAATACATAGACTGAAGAGCTTGGAGGCCCGTACTTACAGCCAACGTATTAAGTGAACTAACGTTTTATAGGTCGCGATTTAAAACTGTTTTTAAGCGAAATTTACAGTTTCATGGTTTCAACTATCAGGGATATATAAATAACTTAAGTAATTGCGTACCTTGGACAGAAGTTATTGAAAAAAATCCTCTGAATGATTGAGAAATCTTTCATCTAAGAGTAAGACATTTTCACTTGAGCTGAGGGTTTTTCTTGCAAGTTGCCATCTTGAATGACGTCATTATTGTTATTAACTTTTTAATGTCTCGATATATCGAATGTCGTCTGCTACCTGTGATGGTAGCGGTGTTTCGGTACGCTCGCGTATGGAGCAGATCGTATAATATCGAAAGCAATATCGATATCATATTCGTGATTGTTGACGCCCTCTCCGTTCGTTTGTAAATATTTCATAGTTTGGCTGCCATTTTGACCATTTTTATAGTGTTCAACCCAATTAAACATCGGTAAAGTATAATTTTCATGCCTTTTCATCTAGGCCTATATCGTTTAAAGTATTTTAATAATGGAATATCAAGTTTTAAAAGTTTGTTGTTTATACATCCTTAGAGTCTAAATTCGATGTGTAAAATTACATCAAACTTTGGACTGTGAATTGACAAAAGGGAGGGAATGAGAACACATGCGAGCCCACACGTACACCCTACCGTCGGTAAATGGGGATTACAGTAAAATGTCAGAAATTGTTGAATAAATCCCCAGAAACGACGGTTATTCCTGTCTATACCAACATCTGCTCAGATTCGATATAAAAAGCAAATAATACTTAGAATTTACTCATGATATGATATAGGCCTAAGAAGAAAAAAATCACACAAATTTGCTCTTAGTCTTACATCATTATAATCAAGGATATCTTTACCTGTCCGGCGCGCGTCCGGAATCATGATGTAATTTGTCGCGCACGAAAATAATTGTTTTTCGTGGAGGGGTATGCGGCAAGTGCGATGCAAAGAAAATGGTTGGTAAATAAAAATGGTAGGCCTAAATTAATACTAAATAAATATAAAATAATTTTATCATATTCATAATTTTCATAATATTTGGAATAGCAAGTGTGAATTTTTCTTGATTGTATTTCCTCTAGTTGTCATTTTTAAAGCACTGAAATAAAGGTGTCCGGCAATAGGATACACTGCCATATATGAAGTGGAGCCCAGCTAAGGGAGTAAGGCTAAGCGCTAACCTCGCATGCATGTGTGAGTGAGTGGAGCCTGCACGAACAAGTTGAGGTACGGTAACGGTACGGTACCGTATTGCCGTAACTTATGCCGTATTATCATACTCAGTCACCGTCAGTGAGTCAGTCATACTCATACTGATAGTCATACTAGTTCATAACAAACATTTGAACGAGTGGTTTCCAGCACGGTAAATGGATAATACATTACACAAATTGGCCAACAAATTACATATCTGATTATCTTACCCTTTATTTGAAGATCTAGTCCTCAAAATAAATAGCATGCAACTTTAAACGTTGTGTAAATCAGACTACAAATTTCATTTGTTGCTTTTTCTGAGCTAGCTCGTTGGAAATCAAATCTCGCGCGCGTGCGCGTACGGTCTTCGCATGGTATCTTCGAAGCTAAAAAAAAGAAATTTTCAAGGAATAAGGGGGAAAATCAGAAGAAAATTGTCTTTTAAATTTTATAGATTCAAAGATTATTAAAAAAACGACTTTAAATGATGGAAAAATGCAACGGCTTGATTATCTAAAAAATTGACTTAATTTGGTATTATATAAATTTGTTGGAAAACTTCACTATGTCCTCTCCTCCTCCTCAGATAGTGGCGTAACAGGCGGGGGGGGGGGGGGGGGGCAGCTAGGGGGCAATTAAGCTGCCCCCTGGCGGATTTCACCGGGAAAAAAAACGGTGAAAAAAGAAAAGGTAGGGAGAAAGAAACGGAAAGGGGAAGGAAAGGGGGAAAAGAAAGAAGGAAAAGAAAAGGAAGAAAAAAAAATTTTTTTTAATTTGGAAAACGATGAGGGAAAGCGGGAAAAGGAACGAAAGAAAAACATTTGAAAAAGAACAAATCATTCCGAAATAGGCCTATGTAATGCAATAGCATGATGGGAAAAAATTAAAAGATGACAAAATGGCAAACAAAAGCGGGAAATGAAGGTAGAATGGAATTAGTCAAAAGCTAAATTGGAAAAAAAGAAAATGGACAAGAAAAATAAACTAAATAACACGACCGGGCTGCCGAGGATTGAAAATAAAGAGCGGGAAGAAAGATGCACTGCATACAACATTGTGCCATAAGCTTGCTAAATTTATGCAAATAAGCTAAGCTACCGGTTCTTTGCCCCAGACCCCACGCAGTAGGGGCTCTTCATCTTTAACCTTTAAATGGCTCTATAACGCCCCCCCCCCCCCTGTAGGGACCCTTCCTACCTTGAAATGAATGGAAACAATGACTTCTGTTATTTGCTGAATATAATGGAAAAAATCTATCACATAATTGGAATTTAATTATTTCAATAGGCAATTTTTTCCAGCTCAGTTTAATTGCTCGCTGGCGACTTTTCCCACATTGCTGTTTTGCCCCCTCAAAATAGCCTACTTGGTTCAACTGGGTTGAATAAATGTGATGTGTATAAGCTATATTCTGTATATACCCGCGATTTGATTAAAATAGCGGCAATCTGATATCAAGAAGTTATGGGGGCTCCGCCCCGGACCCCAATCGCATTGCACTGCCGTTTGAGTATGGAAGGGTTGGGCCTTGGTCCCCAAAAGTTCTACAACCAAGGTAAAAAAGGAGGAAAAAAAAGCAAAGGAAAAGTGTAGGATATGATTTTATCTACTGAATATAATGTCAAAAAATATCTCAAAGTTAGATTCCCATGAAAATGTGATATTTTTTCTCGCTCGCTTTGCTCGCTCGGGACTTATATTAAGCAGCTTTTTAGCACATGCGCCATACTGCGCCCCTCGTTTTTTTATACTCTTCATGCTACTGCCGCAAAGAACCCTGTTCACAGTCATGACAGTGGCGTACAGACCACAAAAAAGGAATGGAAAGAGAGAAGAGTGAAAAACATTATCTGGATATCCAGGGGCGGATCCAGCTTTTTATAAAGGGGGGGTTGGGGTGGTATGCGAGGGAGCGTAGCGACCGAGTCCAAGCGAGCGGAGCGAGCGAGGGGGGAGGGTGTGGGAGTCCCCCCTCCCATAGTAGGGAAATTTTTTGAAAATCTGTGTGTGAAAATGGCGTTTTCTTGCATCACAAGTTTAAAAAAAAAGATAAGATTTAAAAAAATGGTCCCCGGATTTTTTTTTTGGGGGGGTTGCAACCCCCCCAACCCCTCCCCTCTAGATCCGCTTCTGATATCATGTCAAAATCTATCACAAAATTGGATTTTTGTATAAAAAATGTCAAAATGTTTGCTCTCTCGCTTCGCTTCGCTCGCAACTTTGTTCTTTTTTAGATAAATTTTGCCTGATACGCAATGTCTGGCCCTCTAAAAATCGTCGCCTCATTACACCATTACGCCTGTTCATACCATGATATGACTGGGAAATTTTTGGCTCTTGCCCCCCCCCCCCCCCCCTGGTCACCGTTTTATTTTATTTTATTTCATTGATTTAATTCCTCATTCAAGTTGCCATTCAGTAAAATCCATGGTTAAAGCATTTTTTTGAAAACCTAGAGGTACATAGAAAGATTTTAAGAGAATTTTCAAACTGTACTTGAGCAAACTGAACTCAGTCTCTTCATTTTTTTATTGATTTGCATTTGTACCTGAAAATTAATGATACAATACTTTTCAAATAATAGAAGATATACATTTCGATGATGGATGATTTAAGTGAAACAAACATTTTTTTTCCAGAATAATTACTCATTATTAAGTAACACTATAGCGCATTTTATTTCGATGACTGATTATTGTGAAAAAAAATCTTTGAAATTTTTCAGATTAAGTACTGTTATTCTTTTTATATATTTCTTGTTCATATCCTTCTGAAGTTAACGTTATTGATGACATATCCGTATCACCCTCAGTTTATTTTAAAAGACAAAAACAACCTTTTTTAATGCTCGCTAACTACGCCAACCGCCGCATTTTCTCCCATAATTACAATCCCTTGAAAGACGAATTGATAATCATTCTGTTTCTTCAGACTATGAAAAATTTGCTCACTCGCTTTGCTCTCTCGCATTTGCATGCTATCTCGGCTGTGATCAAATCAAATAAATTGCTGGGCTTAATGAGGAGGTCTTTTGTAAATTTGGATGAAGATACAGTGAAGCTTATGTTTAAGGGTCTAATAACAAGGGCGGATCCAGCTTTCGCCAATAGGGGGGGTGGGCCGAAAAATATTTTCATCAACATTTTTCTCGATTGGCCGCTATAATCTGATTTTTTTGTTTGGGGGGGGGGGGGGTTCAGGGGGTAGTGCTAACTAGAGACTGAAGTTTTAAGTATATGTTAGTTTTTATTGTTATAAACAAGATAAGGTATCTCATGAGGTCTTAATATATAATGCGAGCGCGAAGCGCGAGCTCAAATTCTTTGATATTTTATGTCCTTAGACCTGAAGATTCTGAGGAGATTTTACAATCATGAAAAAGTTAAGTATCCAACTAAACAATGCGAGCGCGAAGCGCGAGCCGAAATCTTATCATAGTAACGTGAAAAGGGACTCAATTAGGACTGTTTTTAGTGATTAATGAAGATGATACAAGTACCACCAATTAAAAAATGAGAGTGCGAAGCGCGAGCTCAAAATTTTTGATATTCCGACCTGAAAACTAGACAGTCTAAGCGCGTTTTTATTTAAATACAGAAAAAGCTGTGTGTCTCAAACAATTAAATGCGAGCGCGAAGCACAAGCTCAATTTTTTTATATACTGACATGATAAAGGAGCATTTTGACAAATTTTGGTAAGAATTTCCAAAGAGGATAGGTAACTCACAAATCAAACAATGCGAGCGCGCAGCGCGAGCTGAAAATTTTGATATAAACTTGTGCAAATATAAATTTGTGTAAAACAAACAAAATAATTAAAGCTTGATGTGCGAGCTAAAATATTGTGTGCAAATTGATTTCAGATCTGGATATATAAGTGTCATTTAATCCTCTTGAATGGGATTCATTGGCATTGGCAATGCGAGCACGAAGCGCGAGCGAAATTTTTTATATAAAGTTCTCTTTCCAATTCTTCCCCTCACCCTTTTCTTGTTCCCTTTCGGGGTCGGGCCGGCCGTTACGAGGTTGTAAATTACACATCCTGGGTATGATACCTCTTTCCTACTTTTCTTTAGTGTTTTTCCTATAGTACACTTTTTCTGCAGGTTGTCAACAAAAAGGGGGGACCGGGGCCGGCTCGGCCCCCTCCTGGATCCGCGCCTGAATAAGACCGTTATTAGAATATGGCCATTCAGTTTGGTCACCTTTTAGAATAGGTGATCAGCAGCGAAGAGCTACCAAGCTAATCTCTGGACTGAGAAACTTGTCCTATTCAGAGCGACTGCAACACCTGAAACTACCATCTCTTCTACATAGACGTAGAAGAGGAGATATGATAGATGTTTATAAGTTTATGCATGATGGGTATCTATGACACTAGCATAGATCTACTTGTACGAAGTAAGGGAGGACTAGAGGCCATTCACAGAAACTTGAGAAGCAGACTAGTATGCAAGGCTTGATGTTAGGAAGTTCTTCTTTTCAAATCGAGTTATTAGTTCTTGGAACAGTCTACCAGAAAATGTGGTTTCAGCACCTTCTGTATATTCGGATGTTGTTTGAAGGTTTGCATGGTGGTATGTACAATCGCTGATGTGGTTTACGGTACACCATGTGAAGTGTTATAGAAACAGTGGATAGAAGAAGAGAAGAAATGGATAGGCGAGAAAGTGGAGATTTGAGAGTAGAGTATTCTTTCTTGAAAGTAGTCCTGAAAAGGACTGTAAACCAGGAAAGATTGATGAGTTGAGAACAGCTTGAGTAGTAGAGTAGAGATGATGAGTAGTAGAGTCTCTCTACTACTCATCATCTCTACTCGCCGACTCAAGCCAGCATCTCCTCATTAGCTCTACTACTCAAGCTGTTCTCAACTCATCAATCTTTCCTGGTTTACAGTCCTTTTCAGGACTACTTTCAAGAAAGAATACTCTACTCTCAAATCTCCACTTTCTCGCCTATCCATTTCTTCTCTTCTTCTATCCACTGTTTCTATAACACTTCACATGGTGTACCGTAAACCACATCAGCGATTCTGTATATTCCTTTAAGAATCGACCTGATAGTCACTGGAAGGATATTGCTTTTGTTTACGACTTTGAGTAATGGACTTTATATCTTGCCACATGCAACTACTTGCCACATTCTACTACTTGCCACATGCAACTAATTGAAACTAATAGTGTGGAGCATACTGTTTATTCCCTTGGATCGATGAACAGGCAAAGCATCGTTGGATAAACGTAAAAGTAAGTGATCTGGCAAAACCGTGTAAGTCATTTTTTTGTGTTTTTCTGTTTCTTATAATTTTGAATGTTCTCTTTCATCTGGCAAAATTTCAAGTTCTAACTCTAACCACTTTTTTTAGATTTGAAAACCAGTTTTTGTAAAGTTGTCTAAAAAATCAGAAGATTTAAAAGGCAGAACTACGTAAATCGACTTACAAAAGTAGTTTTTCAATTTTTGACGATAATGAAAAGGCAAAACTACGTAAGTCTATTAACATAGTTTTATTAGAACAATATCTTCGAAAGTACAAGTTGATTATCAGGCAAAACTACGTATCTCCCACATTTCTGCATTGAAACGGTCGGGAGAACCGCATTACGCGCAGTTATAGCTAATGATGCTTAGCGCAATAAGGAATCGCCATTTAAACTTCTCACAGTCACTGTGGTGCCATCGAATCATATTATGTAGGGTATCATTTAAGAGAATTAAATGATCTATTCATTGGTATCAATCACACATTAATATTCACTAAAACGGAGGAGGGATAATCGATCAAAGTCAGATTTCCAAACTTTTTTGAGGAGTTTAGAATGACAGCCGATAATTTGTTAACGCACTTATACATTAAAACAAAGGAGGCCCTTTCAAGAACTTTTCCTTATTCATGTTATTTAGCGAGGGTCAGTGGCGTACCTAGGATTTTTCACAGGGGGGGGGGGCAAAACTGTCCGCCAAAAAATTTGACAAGCAAAAAAAAAAAAAAAAAAAAAAGGTCTTCAATCACAAATGAAGGATTTCGTACCAGAAAAAAAATTTGACAAGCAAAATAATAATAATAATAATAATAAAAAAAAAGCTTCAAGCTCGTCAGGGGGGGGGGGGCAATAAAGGTCTTCAAGCTCGTCAGGGGGGCAAAAAAGGTCTTTCAAGCTCGTCAGGGGGGGGCAGGGATACGTCCTTTGCATGGGTTGTGGCTCGTCAGGGGGGGCAGACTGCCCCCTCTGCCCCCCCCCCCCCGTAGGTACGCTAGTGGTGTCGGTGTCACAGGGCAGTTTTGAGCCTCCCTTTTGGCTGGGATCTTTTAACTTAAGTGTATGTTCCACGTACCCACAGACTTTTATAAACTTGTTAACAGAATACCAATCACACAAATAATTAGGTTTTAGAAAACCTTTATTATAGTAAACTATTCTAACAAGGATGACAGGTTATAAACAAAGTATAAACATATGAAGATATTGACAGATTTATACGATTCAATGATTAATGATTATATGCTTAGCTATTTCTTCTTCTTCTCTGATTCCTGTTTTCTTTGCTTGAGTGTCCTGACGATGAATATCTGTCTGACATCAGCTCCTGTCTCTGGATAGACTGTATAGACCAATGATTATGTCCCGTCTCTTTAACCCAAGTTACAGATCATAAATCCTAAAAACCCTGTCAACTTAGATATAAACCAATTCCTAGTGAATTGTTCAAACCCCAATCATTTATAAATATGTCAAGTTGAATTCTTTGACAGGTTAAACATCACACAAAGAATATATTCATTCTTTTCCAAAATATGTTTTATCGCATCCATCAATATTTTATAATTGATGATGGTATTATCTATCAACCTTTCATACGATACTTACACAATATAATTGACATTATAAATCATGAATATACAACTTAGTAACAATGAATGCAATCACAACAATATTCAGCCAAGTAAAACTCAGAATGTTATGTTATACTCATTATACAATCACAATAGATAATATTCATAATAAGTACAGGTAATACTAAAATAATGTTAACTCACAACCCCTCGTTGGTGTTTACCGATTTATAAAGATTTCAATGTTATCAATGTGGAATCCCAAGATCCGGACTATCAGGCTCTTCTTAACAGCACCTTGTTGTATTCACCGAGAGCTGAATATGGTATTCAGATGAAAACTCGTAAAACTTTTGTGCAGCATCTCAAACAAGTAATATCTCTGTTGAATAATCAGCAGCTTCTGATTTAGACTAAAAAATTAGTCTTATTTATAATGATTTCTTCACATAGACCTAATGGTCAAGAGTTGTGGAACTCTAATATTCTTGGAAAGTATTCTCAGGTATATGCCCCTCTAAATATTATTGGCTAATGCCTGGTCACTTTGTCCATTGAATTTGATTGGTCAAGAACTTTTACTACCACTTCCACCAGAAGGAGTTGGAAACAAGACTCTATTCTTTCTGGGAAATGTCTGCACGTCTTGGGTCAAAGTTTACAATTCTACCCTATTCAACCTGGATCTTCTCCTTTTAGAGGCATAAGGCTCCCTTTTCAGGGATATTCCCAAGAAATCTAACTGACCGGTAGTATGACGTATGACCATCGTCATGATTACTTGGAAAACGTTCACCGGAAGTTCTCTTCTTCTTATGAATTTTATTCATACCTTAGGTAAGTTCTATATCTACATTATACTGTACTTACATTGATGGTACATATCGGAATTACCAATACTTAATATAAATTAAAAATGAAACAGTAATTTATCTTAAACTGCAATGACATGCATTTGAAAAAAAAAACATTTCATGTAGCATACAATAGAACAATCTGGTTATTACATAACAGTTATACAATAATTAATACACAATTATAATTAAACTTAACATCACATGATACATACAATAAATACAGTCATCTCTTTAAAGAGGGCCATTTCAGTTCTATAATGGACAAGTCCACCCCAACAAAAAGTTGATTTGAAAAAAAGAAGAAAAATCCAACAAGCAAAACACTGAAAATTTCATTAAAATCGGATGTAAAATAAGGAAGTTATGACATTTTAAAGTTTCGCTTCAATTTCACAAAACAGTATGCACACTCTGGTCGGTATGCAAATTGGCAGACTGATGACGTCATCCACTCACTATTTCTTTTGTATTTTATTATATGAAACATGAAATATTCTAATTTTCTCCTTCTTGTCAAATGAAACAAGTATTTATTTCTCCCTGAACAAGTGGAATTACCATAATTTTAAGAGATTATGGTTAAGTTAAGTTGGTCCTTATTGTCAAATCTGTAAAAATTGAAATATTGTATTATTCAAGCAATAAAAAACAAAAGAAATGATGAGTGATGGACATCATTGATTATCTCGTTTGCATATCGCTGAGTTGTGCATTTAACTGTTTTGTGAAAAATAAGCGGAACTTAAAAATTCCATACCTTTCTTATTTTACATCCGATTTCGATGAAATTTGCAACGTTGTGTTTGTTTGAGTTTTCTCTATCGATTCAAATAAACAATTTTCTGGGGTGGACTTGACCTTTAAAAACGATTTCGGACAGTGTCTATCATGTACGATTTGATACCACGTACGCTGCACTTTTATGTAATGCTTGAAATCTCTATAACATTTTAACATGTTTTGAACACTTATTTCCAAACACAATATATACAAGATAGTGATCACTGAAGGATGTCGTGTATACACCTGACATACTGTGTTTATCTGGATCAGTACACAATATTAAATCTTTTGTTGTTGTTTCAGAAGAACATATTACCCTTGTGGGCAGTGGCGTACCGTGGGTCACGGCATGGGGGGGGGGCACCAGCAAAAATTTTGGGTCACTTAGAGAGCGCGCGAAGCGCGTTCAGATGCAAGGTATACTGACATAATAGAGACATTTTAAGGACAGTGCCATTAAACGGATATGTATCTCACTGATCACATAATTCGAGCGCGAAGCGCGAGCTTAAATTTTTTGAAATTCAGACCTAAAAAATGACGTTATAAGCAAATTTTTGTAATCATAATACATACCTGTCTAGCTAAACAAACAATGTGAGCGCGAAGCGCGAGCTGAATTTTATGTATATATTGACCCCAAACATGCAGGGACATTTTTTAAGGACTATATTTTAGGAATCCATTAAGAGTATACATATCTCACCATAGTCATCTAATGCGAGTGCCAAGCGTTTGCTGATTTTGTTAGAATAATATACATCTAAACACATGAAGCACTTATAGACATTGTAATCGTGATGAGCATACGTATCTCACTCATCAAATATTGCGAGCGCGAAGCGTGAGCTGAAAATTTAGAAAATTCAGATCTGAAGAGGGACATTTTAAGGCTTGTTTGTAGGAATTCACGAAGATCATACGTATTTCACTAACCAAATGATGCGAGCGCGAATCGCGAGCTGAAATTTTTGTATATATTGACCCCAAACAGGGATATGATAAGGACTATTTTATGAGGAATCCATTAAGAGTACACATATCTCACCATAATCATCTAATGCGAGTGCCAAGCGCATGCTGATTTTGTTAGAATTACATCTAAATACAGGAAATTCAGACCTATAGAGGGGCATTCTAAGGCCTGCTGGTAGGAATTCACAAAGACCATGCGTATTTCACTAACCAAATGATGCGAGCGCGAAGCGCAAGCTGAAAATTTTTTATATTCAGATCAGAAAAAGGGACATTTTAAGGACTGATTTTAGGATTTCATGAAGAGCAGGTATCTCATCAATCCTTTCTCTCCCTTTCTCCCTCTTTTTCTCCCTTTCTCCGTTTTTTTTTTGGCCAGCCAATTGGGGGGGGGGGGCACGTGCCCCCCATGCCCCCCGTAGTTACGCCACTGCTTGTTGGTATGTCAATAAGTTGATGAAATGATAGCCAATACAATAAAGTACCGAAGTGTGACGTCAGTTGCCATGGTGTCATGGCGGGCTGGTTCTGAACAGAGTCGCAGCTGACGATCGTCTGTACACATTTGTATGACTTTGGCTCGTCTGAAAAATAGGTTGCAAGCTATCAAATTCCGATAGCAGCCATTTTCTTCTAAGATAAACACTCGCTTTCATTCGGCGGGTTAATTTGTTTAGAACCAGGCCGCCATGACACCATGGCAACTGATTGCTTCGGTACTCTATAAATATACCCATGCAATTGGAAACAACATGAGAGTTAAAGCTCAACTGGAAATTTTGTCCCTCAAAGATATTGTCCACCAATATTACAATTACAGGAAAAAGATCTGCTGTGACCCTGCATGTTTCAATTATTGATGAAGACGATGACGACGATGATGTCTAAATGAGGTCCGGATTCATTCACGACAGTTTTCGTAGATGCCCTTAGATTCCAAAGTTAGTTGGATAACGTTATGGATGAACTTATATTGAGCCTGGAAAAGGGAACATAAATCAAATTGGCAAAAGTCATACATGAGTTACAAGCCTTCAAAGTGCATGGAACAATTAAAATCAATAGGCATAGCTTCCCTTTGCATTGGATATATAAAATGGTTACATGGTCTAAAATTAAAATTAATAAGATGATTGCATTTTATTATTTATTATATCTATTTGAAAGCCACTGGAAGCAAATTTTCTATGTAATGCCTGCACTCATCACATGGACAGTAAATTATCTTGTATCTTGTCTTGTTTGTTTCATGGTTTAAATAGTGACGAATATCTTGATAACAATATCAATTAGAATGCTGGCATAGACAAGTTAAATGATACTATTATTTGAGTCTGCAAGTCGCTTAAAACAGAGTGCCTGCATCTGGTCTAAATAAAAAAAAACAAGAGGAACGCCTCTGGCAATCTCGCCTGCATTACGCAATTCGATATAGCAGCAGTGCTTCCTTTGAAAAACAGCTAATGAATAATTATTCACAGAAGAAAACATCAATAAGATAATAAAATAGTATGTCCATTGAAACAAAATGACATTTGACCATGATCATGTGACCTAAGGATTGTGCAAAACTATCATTCATACTTGATTACCCTTATGTCGATGTTTCATGAGCAAGTACCATAAACTTCCTAAGTTATGAAGCCAATTCAACATATACTCCCAACACGGCCAGAGTTCATTGACCTTTAAATGACAATTTGACCTTGGCCATGTTCCTGAAACACACACAGGGTATTCAGGGATACATTGCTCCTCTTATGCCCAAGTTTCATGAACTAAATCCATAGACTTTTAAAGTTATGACGACAATTCAACAAATACCCCCAACATTACCAAAGTTTGTTGACCCTAAATGATCTTTGACCTTGGTCATGTGACCTGAAATTAGCACAGGATGTTCAAGGATACATGGTTGCTCTTATGTCCAAGTTTCATGATCCATAATCTTTTAAAGTTATGATGACAGTTCCTCAAATAACCCCAACATGGCTAGAGTTTGTTGACCCTAAGTGACCTTTGACCTTAATAATGTGACGTGAAATTAGCACAGGATGTTCAAGGATACTTGATTGCTCTTATGTCCAAGTTTCATGAACTAGATCCATAAAATTTCAAAGTTATGATTACAATTCCTCAAATACTCCCAATATGGCCAAAGTTCGTTGACCCTAGGTGACCTTTGACCTTGGTCATGTAACCTGAAACTCGCACATGATATTCAGGGATACATGGTTGCTCTTCTATCCAAGTTCCATGAACTAGATCCATAAACTTTAAAAGTTATGATGACAATTCCCCAATAACCCCAACATGGCCAAAGTTTGTTGACCCTAAGTGACCTTAATCATGTGACGTGAAACTCAGGCAGGATATTTCGTGATACACTATTACCCATATGTCTACGTTTTATGAACTAGGTCTATATACTTTTGATGACAACGTTTCAAAAACTTAACCTTGGTTAAGATTTCGATAATGATTCCGCCAACATGGTCTAAATCCATTGACCCTAAATTACCTTTGACCTTGGTAATGTGACCTGAAACACAAACAGAATGTTCAGTAATACTTGATTACCCTTATGTCCAAGTTTCATGAACTAGGTCCATATACTTTCTAAGATTTGATGACATTTCAAAAACCTAACCTTGGTTAAGATTTCGATGTTGACGACACCGCCGTCGCCGCCGTCGGAAAAGCGGCGCCTATAGTCTCGCTCTGCTATGCAGGCGAGACAAAAATGGTAGCACACACAAGAAACAAGTGGAGCGGAATTTTAACATTTTGGAATGGCATGCATGGTGTCGCATGAAAGAATTTTGCACACGGAAAGCAGATCTATAGGGCCTGTAACACAAAGCTTAGCTATTAATGATTGTAGAACAGTTTCCTACGTTCGATTCTATTGACTATGATGTACAATCAATCTTAAAAATCGAGTCTGTGATTAATCGTTAAGTTTTGTGTTACCGGACCCTAATGTCGCGTCCTAGAGGTTTGCGAAAAATCGCTAGTCTCACCTGCATTACGTGATTCAATATAGCAGCAGTGCTGACTTTGAAAACTACCATGAAATAATTATTCACAAAAAACACCATTCATATAATGATACAATACTACGTTCATTGACCCTGAATGACATTTGACCTTGACCATGTGACCTAAGACTTGTCAGTGATACTTGATTACCCCTGTTCACAATTCAGAAACTATATCCATAAACACTGAAAGTTATGACAGCAGTTTAATAATTACCTCCAACATGGCCAAAGTTCATTGACCTTAATGACCTTTGACCTTGGTCATGTGACCTGAAATTTGCACAGAATGTTCAGTGATACTTGAATACTCTTATTCCCACGTTTTATGAACTAAACCAATACAATGTCAGAGTTATGATGGTAATTCAACAAATACCCCCAAAATGGCCAAGGTTCACTGACCTGAAATGGCCATTGACCTAAGTCATGAGACCTGAAACTCGCACAGGATGTTTAGTGATACCTGATTACTCTTATGTCTAAATTTTATGAATCAGATTCATAAACTTTTAAAGTTATGATGATAATTCAACAAATACCCCCAACTTTGCCAAAGTTCAATGACCCTAAATGACCTCTGACCTTGGTCATGTCACTTAGAACTCAGGCAGGATATTCAGTAATATTTTATTACCCTTATGCACAGGTAAAAAAAAGGTAACCAACATAAATTTTAGGGGGTCCGTCCCCCACCTCAAATTTAGGGGGTAGGGGGACTATAAAACGTTGCCGTTTTCCCAATAAATGACATTGAATTTAAAAAAAAAAACATATTCAGGTTCAGTGCAATGATCACCGGAATGATCATCATGATGGGGTGTCAAAATTTCATGCGCTGTTCAGATAAGTATTATGAAGGTTGTTTTCCATCAAGCGCTCACATTTTACTCCCGAACTGGCAAGATCCCTCAGACAGCAATACCTTCAATCCGAAATAAGTTGGTCAAAAGCTTTCGCCGGTATCGCCATGTCATAATTCCTTTTCATTCGATGGCGCGTATTGGGTCATGACTGGAGCAGTCGTCCGTCCACAATGCTTCTTCTTCGCCATTTCAAGTCCGATTTCATTTCTGCTTGCTTTATATGATAGTACTAGGTGGGGGATTCAAAACTTCTACACAGAATTTTGAAACTCATTAAATATGCTAATTTATGCGCATTTTTCAAAATTCACAAAAAATGCTTCTTCTTCTTTATTTGTCGACCGATTTTGAATTTTTTGCTTATATCTGGTAGTGCTTAATGGGATTTACCAAACTTCCACACAGAATTTTGAAATTTTGACTAGAACAATTTTTATGCTAATTTATGCGACATTAATTTATGCATATTTCTAAAAATTCACATAAAATGCTTCTTCTTTATTTGTTGACTGATTTTGATTTTTTTTCTTTCATCTTTTAGATCTTCATGAGGTTCACCAAACTTCTACACAGAATTTTTAAATTTGGAGAAGAAAATTATTTATGCTAATTTATGCGAAATTCATAAATCACTTTATTTGTTGACTGAATTTAAAAATGCTTCTTCGTCATTTCAAGTCTGATTTCAATTCTGTTTGCTTTATTTGATAGCATTAGGTTGGGGGATTCAAAAGTTCTACACAGAATTTTGAAACTCATTAAATATGCTAATTCATGCATATTTTTACAAATTCACATGAAATGCTTCTTCGTAATTGTTGACCGATTTTGATTTTTTTTCTTCCATCTGGTAGAACTTTATGAGGTTCACCAAACTATTACAAAGAATTTCGAAATTTTCGGTAGAAAAATATTAATGCTTACTTATGCAAAATTTATTCATAAATCACAAAAAAATGTTTTTTCTTCTTCATTTGTTGATCAATTTCAATTTTGTTGCTTTATATGATAGCCTGAGGTGGTGATACAAAATTTCAACACAGAATTTGAAACTCATTAAATATTCTTATTTATTCATATATTTTCAAAACTCACAACAAATACTTATTTATTTGTTGATTGATTTTCATTATTTTTGTTCCATCTGAGAGCTACATGAGGTTCACCAAGGTTCTACACCATGTACACAGAGTTTTAGAAATTTTGACCAGAAAATTATTTATGCTTAATTTATATGAAATTTATTCATAGATCATTAAAAATGCTTCTATGTCATTTCTTCATCAATTTCAATTCTATTTCCTCAATTTATGTCACCAATATAATTCACTAGTGTCAACTGGGCTGAAATTAAAATTGTGTTAAATTTCGTTGTGAGATGCCGGATGAGCTCCAGATCATTGATGTGCTATTTCTTTACATGCACCTGCAACGTTGATGGTAGTTTGGTAGTATTTTCAAAATTTACTGACGTAGCAAATTTAAAGAAAACTACATCATATTCCAGTTCAGAGCAGGTGATAGTGAAATAACATTGTCAAGATATCGATTACTTTTCGAAATATAGGAGCGTCCGTAAAAATAGACACACGTGATGCATTGACACACTGCCACATTGAAGCCCCCCCAAAAAAAAAAAATTCCGAAAGCAAAACATGCAAATATCAAAGTGAAGAATTGAATGGGTACGCCAATCTCTTACCAACGTTGCAACTGCGCCAGGTCGAATTGCCCTCAGTGCCTTACATTCTTCAAAGACGTCAATCAGTTTCTCAACCTTCAGTCGCTCCAAGACAGACGAGAGAGCACAGAATGTCCCTGTAGCCCCTTCACCATCCCTAAAGCAATTGACAGAACCATGGAGATTGAAATATTACCATGCGGTAATAAAACTTGCGGATCCATTGCAGTGCCACGGACAGTGCACCAGCTGCACTAGTGCAAAATCACCTGTATTGTCATGACCAATTGGACTCGGTCTTTACAGTTTATGCATTTACTTCAATAAATATGGGTAAAAGAACACAACTACTGCTCCTTACAGTATTTGAAGATGTCGAAACCAGGAATCGAATATCCAATTAGATGGAAAAAAGGTAAAATTCTGAAGGAAAACAAATCAGCAAGGGGAGTGGATGCATGCATACGCGTGGGTAAGTCGGTGGTGTATTGTGTGACGTCATCAATGAGACTGTTTCTGACCACGCTTTAACTGTATTCAGAGGCCTGAGAAGGGTCTCTAAAATTGCATTTTCGCTTTTCCATGACATCTATAAGACTTTTTAGTGACATAATTATTTGTGTATAACAAGACAAGACCATTCCATGCATGTAACTTGCCTATAATTTGGCCTATCACTTATAGTGAATTTTCTTCGGATGGCAACTTAAGTCGAAGTGACAAAATAATGCGCTTGCCACTGGTGTGTCCACATTCTCATACATTTAATCAAGAAGTCAATGATTGTAGACAATATAGGCCCTATGTAATAGAATTTTCACATGTAATAATTTTTCCCGGTGTAAGCCTGTTAGGGAGCTTATTTCTTTTTTCTTTTATCAGTATCTCACTCTCACATGTAGTTCCTTTCTCGGTTTTGTTGTCTCCCATTAAAAACAAAACTTATTGATAGCCACCGAACACACTATGTCCTTACGTGCAATGAACTAGGATTGGTGCATCCTCAGCATTGGTGTCATTCCATGCCGTTGCCCTACGATGAAGCTCCATGAAAGAGATTGCAGAAGCACATACTTCAGATGCCATCGGCCATGTCGTAAGCTGGAGTTGGTACACAGTGTGAACTAGAGACTGCAATGGACAATCATGAGAATAATTACACCCTAAAAACTTAAAGGGGAATGAAACCTTTGGAATAAGTAAGCTTGTGTCGAAACAGAAAAATCAAAGAAAGAGATCAACGAAAGTTTGAAAAAAATCGGACAAACAATGAGGAAGTTATGAGCATATGAATATTGCAATAGCTAATGCTATGCAGATCCTCCCATTGGCAATGCGACAAGGATGTGTGATGTCACATGTGAACAACTTTCCCTTTGATGGACTATAAAATACCCCCAAAATGTCTCTTCTTTCTTTTTCTTATGGTGATACAAACTCTTTATCCATGATGCATTCTTTAAAAATCTGTATTACATTCTTCCTATAGAAAGAACATATGATCTACTGATAGATTTTATAAAAGAGGCAATTTAAGTGAAATAAATACTTAAGTAATGGGGAAAGTTGTTCACAGGTGACATCACACATCTTTGTCACATTGCTAATGTGAGGATCTCCATAGCATTAGTGATCGCAATATTCAAATGCTCATAAACTTCTCATTATTTGTCCAATTTTTCTCAAACTTTCGTTGATCTGTTTCTTTGATTTTTCTGTTTTCACACAAGCTATCTTGTTATTAAGGTTTCATTCTCCTTTAACAAATACATACGATTACGGAGAATGTCTTTTTGAATACTTTCAAAAAAAATCTTAAAGTTTATTTGTTGTCATATTAATTTTATTCAATTTAGATTTTAGCCTATATTAATTTTGAATTCTACCTGAGAGAGAGATGGGGGTAGGGGGGGTGGGATAGGGGATTGGGGACAGGGGGCAGGTGGTGATAGGGGGGTGGGGGCAGGTGGGATAGGGGGGCAAGACGTTGAATTCAAATACATGCGCCATCTAATATTGTTATCATTATTATATTTGTATTTTGTTAACTTTTGGACTCCTGCCATTTACAAGCTTTTTTAAAAAAGCTTTCTACAGGTGTTCCATTTTCCATTTATTTTTATTACTTACAATATTAATTTACTATGCTTATGTATTTGATCTATTTTTGTATATACATGTGTATTTCAAATGTACATATTTTGTTGTTTTTTAATGGAAAAGAATAAATGAATTGAATTGAATTGAATTGAATACAACAAAAAATGAAAACTATGTAAAAATAATTCATAATGTCACTGATTTTGAATTCATTCATTCCCAACAGAAAATTCAAAGTGATTACAATGATTACATAGTATGGAACAGCTGTAACAGGAATACATACAAAGATTATTAATTAAATTCCATAAAGAGGGAATGAAGCACGATTTCGCGGTTCAGCGGCGTACCCAGGATTTTCCAAAAGGGGGGCCAATTTTTTGTTGGAGGATATTTCGTCCGCGAAAAAATTTGGCAAGCAAAAAAGAAAAAAAAAGGTCTTCAACCACAAATAATAAAGGATTTCGTACCAGAAAAAAATTGACAAGCACAAAAAAAAATCGTACCAGAAAAAAAATGACAAGCAAAAAAAAAGTCTTCAAGTTCAAAAGAGGGGGCACACGTCGGTTTTCTTTGCATATTTACATTACAAATTTTTGATTTTGCTTCTCAAAGGGGGGGGGGAACGTCCCCTGGATCAGTTGTGACTCATCAGGGGGGCAGGGGTACGTCCCCTGCATGAGTTGTGACTCGTCAGGGGGGGGGGGGCAGTCTGCCCCCCTGCCCCCCCTTAGGTACCCTAGTGTCGCGGTTTCTAAATAAGTTTTGTTGAAGTCATGAAGTGTCACATATGTTATTCGAAATCTGTTGGCCCTACAGCGCAACTATCTAACATGACAGTGTATGTTCTAGCAAAACCATACAAACATAATTGAAAATCCCTGCATTATACATCATTAGTGTGCATTCGATCTGCGACGGGGAGCACTCGGTACCGGGAAGTCAACAGACCGTGGCCATACCATACTCGAGCTACGTTTCCATTCTGTTCTTATTTAAAGCCTTTTCGTTCGCGCTATCGACAGGTACGGCGCCTTACGTTACGTCAGAGGGTTGTAGGACAATTACCGCCAGGACAACTACTCCCGGACAAATTATTCCCGGACAATTACCCCCTGAGGAAAACTACCCCCGAGGAATTTTACCCTCTGGACATATACCCTAGGACAATTCCCCCCGGAAATCCCCCTCCTCTCTGGTATCGATGTTAGAAGCCAAGCTGGACCCTTACTAAGTCTTGGCCGGTGGCACAGGTTTTCGAAATATTTTCTACTTTATCTTATCTTAATAACTTTCTCTTTCTCTTTTATATTGCTCTTTCACCTATCCTCTCTCTCTCTCTCTCTCCCATTTTCTTCTTTTTTTTCCTTGCTTTTTCCTATTTTTCTTTCTTTTCATCCCCTTTTCTTCCTTTTTTTTGTTCAGCGGCGCCTTCTACGGCATAATAATGGGGGGGGGGGTTGCTTGCGCCCAAAACCTCCAGTTTGGCTTCGCATATCTGCAGATGGAGCTCACTTTTAACAGCTTATGGCGTTGGTTTGATTCCAACATACTTGATACCTTGAGTATTTCTTCCCCGGGGGGGGGGGGGTAATTGTTCCTGGGGGTAATTGTTCCTGGGGGTAATTGTCCGGGGGTAATTGTCCGGGGGTAATTGTCTGGGGGCAATTGTCCATGGGGGTAATTGTCCAGGGGGGTAATTGTCGGGGGGGGGGGGTAATTGTCCAGGGGGGGTAATTGTCCGGGGGTAATTGTCCGGGGGTAATTGTCTGGGGGCAATTGTCCAGGGGGGTAATTGTCTGGGGGCAATTGTCCAGGGGGGTAATTGTCCAGGGGGGTAATTGTCCAGGGGGGTAATTGTCTGGGGGTGATTGTCCGGGGGTAATTGTCCTCGGGGGCAATTGTCCTTGTGGGGTAATTGTCCATGGATAGTTGTCCACAGGTAATTTTCCAAGGGGTAGTTGTCCTGATACGACGTGGGTCTAGTGCACAGAAATTGCCGCTCTGCGTTGCAGATCGGAGCGGACGCTATTTTGCTCGATGACGGTCTCGGATTACGCGGTTCGGAGAGACTTTTAGGAGTTCCGCATGCGCAGATCGTTTTTCGCCCCAATTTACCGTCAGTGATTTCTCCCGTCGCAGGTCTAAAGCACGCTAATAACACATCGTAAATATAAAATCTGTGGAAATTCGAGCTAGTATGGGGCTACCTACCTTGGATGAAGTGTTTTGAAGTTCCATAGACCTACATGATAATCCATCATAATGTTTCTCATTGACGAATGTGATAATGAAAGGACCGTATGTGACTTCACTTTGAGATGCGTCTGGCCAGTATTTCGCCATTGACTAGAGAAAGAAAATAGATTTTAATCCGAAGTTTATTCATAAATAACAGGCTTATATGTATCTGAAAATATACATTAACTCATATAAAATAGGTGGATCTTTATATCAAATATCTTAGGCCTATGCTAATATCCTGGAAAATATTAAATCAAACAAAACGTCCATGATAAAATACATGTAAATCTCCACCTTGCATTTTATTGCATTTCAATTGTATTTCATAAGTAAATGAAATTATGACCTAAGCCTTCATCGACCAAAGTATGTCTTACACTACAAAACACATACTTTTTTTACATTTCAATGTGAATGTTGTGAATATGGTCATTAATTATACATCAAAATGTATTTGAAAGGGAAATATACCAAGCTGAAAACTTACTGAAATGTAGCTCTTTACCTATTTTACCTGACAAATATCCCAACAATTGGAAATAAGTTTACCAAAGAACAGAGCATTTTGTAATGGCATTCTGCGTATGAATGAGGTCATTTGAGATAGCCTTTTAAATTCACTCACATAATTGTGATCTGATGACTATTCAAACATTAAAAAAAAATCTTTCAACATCTACTGAAGAGCAACAAACTGTTCCCACTGGTTGGTATCTGGCAGTTGCCATGGCAACCCGGATAGCCAATGTTCCAAATGTGGACAATGAAACAGACGATTTCCAAGTTTGATCAATGACGTGCTATTCTAGTCACCGGGTCTATGCCTCGTCCTCGTTTCTATCCTAGAATTGTGACAACCACCTAATATCATGTCAGGAAAGCTTACGCAACACCCATTTGAAAAGTGTTTGAGCTTATCCTAAAAATTAGAAAACTTGTTAACTAGCTAACTGCATATTGGCCTAGGGCTTATTATCTCGAGTAGGCCTATGTGATGATACGTACCTGATCCTCTGAGGCCATACCATTGAGCATGACAATGGTAGAAATCTTGTAATCAAAGATCAATCGCCAGAAGTCAGCAACAGTATCTGGGAGAGGGGTCTGGGTACCAATGAACATGTCCTTCTTGGTGTATCCCTATACAAGTGCAAGATTTATTTGTTGTATCATAACAATTATCTAAGACAGTGAATCAAAATTGAATTTGCTGTAAAAGAATTAAAGGAAACAATTGATATTCATACGGTCTACCAAAAGTTGTTCTAATTCCTAGATAGTAAAATACCACATGGACTAAACACATTCGGTCTATTATTAATTTTGTATAACTGTTGATTGGTCTACACTACACGTGGTCTGATATCCATTTAGCCTAATTCTCATCGGCCTGTATTTAACTTTTTTGTTTACATATTATGTTCCTTATATTTACAGTGCTCATTTTAAGTTTTTGATGGCGAAGAAAACTAACTTATTCATCTTTCACAAACAGTTAAGACAGTGTAAGAATGGTTTTAGAGTCAAATTAGCTGATGCATTGAACCTCTACTGTTAAGGATTTATGCAGCTATATTGGTGATGGTTTATGATTTTTTTATCGTTCCGCTCGCCGACCTTTACCCTCAAGTCTTGCGCATCTTTTGAGACCACATTTTGAATAATAAAAGCTGATCTTATAACGTTCACAAAATTCATTATCCCGAATGAATAGCGCAGACTTCTTTGCAAACTGCCTTGATTTTGGTTTGAAATAATGATGACAATTGGTGACATAATTGGGTCCGTGAACAAACTTGACAGATCAATTTAAGTCATAAACTTACTGGAAGGAAAGATGCGTTTATATAGTTACTACCATCCTCCACCTCTGTAATAAGAAACGGTCGATGTTTGTCCACTGATAAAAAACAAGAAAATAATGTGTGTACTGTTACAACTGTTTATTTCTAAGCTAGACCATGTAGACCTTATATTTCGAGAAAAAAAACATCAGCAGTTACAAGACACTGAATGTTTGCTCATTTTGTTTTACATGCTTTGTTTGTTGGTTCATTTACTTTGTCGCGTATCGTTGTAAAAAATGATTCTTTGAAGAATAAAGTTACTTGCTTGCCAATTTAACAAATGATTGAATGAATCATTGAACTTAATTACCATCCACCGGCAAATTTTCCTTTCGCTGGTGGATAACAAACACAAACATAACTTGTCTTCATATAGGGGGTCATGATGTTGAACCAAGTGCAAATATTTTGTTTCTTGGGTTATATATCGATGAGCACCTATCCTGGAAAAATCATCTAGATGCTGTCTGCACAAAGGTGTCTCGCAGTGTAGGTGTTATTTATAGGTTAAAATCAATTTTACCTGAAATGATACTGATAACAATATACAATAGTATTGTTCTACCTTATCTGACATATTGTAATGTTGCCTGGGGAAACACTTTTAAGTCTTATCTTGATAAATTGAGAGTATTGCAGAAAAGGGCGATACGACTTATAACAAATTCTAATTATAGACATCCAAGTACTCCGTTATTTCTTCGTCTGAAAATGCTACCACTTATAGTGAACTTGTGTCGTTCAATTGTGCATTGTTCATGTTCAAACTACAATCGATACCCCAAGAATGTACTTTAAAAAAATTATTTCTTCAGAATTCACAAATACATATTTATAATACACGTCAAAACGATCTTATTCGTCAGCCATTTGCGAGAACAAATGTCACTCTGACCTCCTTTCATATATCATGTATTAAAGAGTGGAACAATTTACCTGTTGATATAAAAAATAGTAAAACTCTTTTCATGATCAAAAGATTATCCAAAACTTACTTTCTTGACAGATTATGATTATTTTCCTTCAATATGTATTTTAAGTTGATGTATTTGCATTTAAGTTGATGACCTACTCAGAATTTATGTTTAGTATGTGCATATGTGGGTGAATGTGGTTGTGTGTGGGTGTGTGTGTGTGTGTATATATGTGTGTCTGTAACAGTTTCCATTCTATTTTTAGCATCTTAACCTTATATATATTTTTTTTGTCTCTCCTTTTGTATCTTGTAGATTAGTATATATCCTATGTTGTATGTTAATAATCATAAGTATTTCAGGGCCCTACTCACAAGCTTTGCTTTTAAAGGGGTCCTAAAACCAATTCGTCTATGCTATAATCTAATTGATGTATGTTTATGTACTCATTTACATTGTATGTATATCCATTCTGATTATGATGTGATGTTTGTTTGGTTTTGAATAAATAAACTTGAACTTGAACAAACGAATACAAAGGAAATTAAATTTACAATGAGATGGCAAATATCACACATTAACATGTCAGCAGAAATAATCAACTTAATTCAAAAACAGGTTAAATGTCTTATTACAATAATTATATCTTCGACGATTAATCAATTTTACAAAAAAAAATCAACAATGTTTACTATGAAAGTGGATTCCTGACAGGCATTCGGTCATACTGAGATATATGTCTTGTTTACGAAGAGAAATAAGTTATGAACGCATACAGGGGAGGGGTGCATTGATGGGGGGGGGGGGGGGGCAAAAAGACCCCAAGTAAAGGCGGGGTCATATTTTTTTCTCAATCGAAATATAGGAGTGTTATAAATTCTTAAACGAAGACCTCCCATTCTTAATACTTTTCTTAATTATTTCTTCTATTTTATCTCTCTTTTCCCCGTCAGAAAGAACACATAATCAACACTGTGTGTTAATCTAGTCAACACAATCCACTCCATAAACACAGTATGTACCGGCACTGAATTAATGTGTGACATCAATGACAGGATACTCTTAATTTTCTTATCATTAATGGAATTATCCTTTAAATTTGATTTTGATTTTATTTGATATGGATACAATCCGTTTTAAGGGTTTCATTCTCCTTTAAAGGGGAATCCAACCCAAATAAAAACTTGTTTTTATAAGGAAAAGAAAAATCAGACAAATCGATAGGTGAAAGTTTGAACAATATTGGACAAACAAGAAAATTATGATTTTTTAAAAGTTGTAAATATTGGTAATCACTATACCCATGGATACTTCAAATTGGCCGCATAAGGGATGTCATAGTGATGTAAGGCAAGGACTACTATTCCATGTACCTATTATGTACATATTATGGCTAAAATGTCTTTTTCCCAAAAGTTTTATTTCAAATTATATTTTTCTTTCAAGAGGACATAAAACAATATACTACCTGGGTTATATTTAGATTACTGCCCCAGGGGAATGGGTACTTAGGAGAAAACCACAAATCCCTGATAATAAATTAAATGGCCTATGGGAAAGTTGTCCTTGCCCTTTGTCAAAATTTACTTACCCAGTTGCCAATTTGAAATCTACATATTATTAGTGATCTCAATTTTAAAGCAGCTATAACTTTCTTATCGCTTGTCCGAATTTCTTTCAAACTTTCACCATTCTGTTTAATTTATTTTTCTGCTTCCCAACACAACATTTTATAGCCAAGGCTGGATTCCCCTTTAAGAAAACTATTTTCTAACAGAAATTCAGATAGAATGTGTATAATCATATCCAAATTTTATAAGGTAATAGAATTAACAACCATAAAGAGCCATTAACATGAGTAGCACAGCAATATATCCCAAAAAGTCACACAGTGTGACCACACTGTTTCACACTCTGGCCACACTGCATTCACATGGTCATTCCATTGCAATTAATTGGAACACGTTTTTAAACAATGCTACACAATGTGTCAACGCACTCGTCAACACTCTTAATACTTACAGACTATAGTATCTTAACCATCGTGAAATAGTGACGAACTTTATCGTATTGGAACTACCTTTTCTACGACAATTCGTCTTCTTATGTAATGTTAAATGGATTCTGTACAGATTTAATATAGGATGAGGGTGTTGTAAAGGGGGCCAATTTTCTCCCTATCTCTTTTTGATTACGAGTGAGATATTATGGATTTTGATAAGGCACTCTAGAGATATTAGAAATTATAGGTGTGATCCACACTTTGTTCCATCGAGCGGAAACAGTAGTCACGGAACAATAAGAAATCGTTGTAGAGAAGACAACTGTCTCTAAGGCTCTTTCGAAGTGTGTTTATCCCAATTGGGTTATTGATAGAGTTCGCAACTCGACGATCAACAAAAAGTCTTCAGTTAGAACGTCATCAACTATGAAAAGATAAGTCGTTCTGCCATACATCAAGGGTCTATCTCGCGCTAAAACGGAACTTTCGTAAACATGGATTTAGAGTGTGCTTCAAACCAACTAGAACTTTGAAACAGTTCCTTGTAGTCAGCGGCGTAACAGGGGTCGGTGGCCAGGGGGGGGGGGGGGGGGGGCAAGAGCCAAAAATTTCCCGGTCATATCATGGAACAGGCAATGGCGTCATAAGGCAAAAATTTTGAGGGCGCGATATGGCGTATAGGGGAAATATATCTATATATAAGCGAGCGAGCGAGCAAAAAATTTTGACATTTTTATTGCAAAAATCAAATTTTGTGATAGATTTTGACATAATGTTAAAAAGATGCTATCATATTTCACCCTCCTCTCTTTCCTTTTTTCTCTCTTTTTTTGTACGCCACGGTGAACAGGATTTTTGTTATGATTGTGAGCATCAGGGCGAAGTTCTATATGCTCTAGGGGGCCGAGTATGGCGCTTCTGGCAAGAAGTAGCTTAATATAGGTCCCGAGCGAGCGAAGCGAGCGAGATAAAAAAAATCACCTTTTCATGAGAATCTAACATGAAGATAGATTTTAACGTGATATTTAGAAAAATATAATACACTTTCCTTTCTTTCATCATTTTTTTTGTTTGGTTGTAGAACTTTCGGGGGCCATGGTCCAAACTCATCTATATAACAGTGCTTTATGGGTGGGGTCCAGGGCAGAGCTCCGGAAACTCTAGATATCAAAGCCATTTTGAACCTTACAGATGGCCACTTATTTAAATCAAATTGCGTGTATATTTATATAGCTTTAACACAACACATGAATTCAATGCAGTTGTGTATCGTAATCATCCAAATATTGTGAGGGGCACACCATAGCAAATGTGTGAACAATTGTAAAAAGTCGCCAGCGAGCGAAGCGAGCCAGAAAAAAAATGGCCTGTTAAAATGAAATTCTAATTATGTGATAGATTTTTACATCATTATAGCAAATATCATGTCATATATTTTGTTTCATTCATCTCATTTCACTGCCTCCTTTATTTTCTTTTATTTCCCCTTGGCTGTGGAACCACCCCCCGATACGCCAGTGCTTCAACGTAAAGCTTAATGCAGGAAGGGTCCATATAGGGGCCCGTTATAGAACCCATTAAAGGTTACAAATTAAGAGCCCCCACTGCACGGGGTCTTGACTCTTAATTTTCGTAATAGGTCCATGATTGGACAGAGCCTTTTATGATAGACTTTCATACGACATTATGCTATATACCATCCATTTTCTTCCCGCTCGTTATCTCAATCCTCGGCAGCCCGATAGTGTACGTTATCTTGTCCCTATTCTTTAATTTCCAATTTAGATTCTGGCTAATTTCATTCTGCATTTATTTCCCGCTTTTGTTTGCCTTTTTGTCATCTTTAATTTATTTCCCTGTCTTACTAATCATGTTAATGTATTTGTATATCGGGGCGAATTGTTCTTTCTCACTTGTTCTTTTTTCCTTCCTTTTCCCGTTATCTTCCGTTTTCCCTTTTTATGTTTTTTCTTAGTTTTCTTTTCCCTCTTCCTTTCCCTTTCCCCTTCCCCTTTTTTCTTTCCCTTCCCTTTCCTTTCTTCCCCCCTTTTTTTTCTTTTTCCCGTTTTTTTATATTTATTTCCCGGTGAGCTCCACCAGGGGGGGGGGGGCAGCTTGCACCCCTGCCCCCCCCCCGCCTGTTACGCCACTGCTTGTAGTCCCCAAAGACAAGACTGAAAATAAGAACTTTACTGGTGTAATATATAGGATTCCTTGCCAAGAATAACTTCGAGTGGTGTGTGAAAAGAATCACACAGAGGGGATACTGAATGTTCCCTGAAGACTAGATTTTTCGAGCATCGTCACGCGAGCTCCTTGTCGTCGGAACGTTCTCAGCACCATCATATTGAACTGCAGGGACATACCGTGGATGTCGACAAGGTGGAGATCTTAGAGAGAGAGAGGATAGATGGTTTGAGAGAGGAGTGAAGGAAGCCATCTACATATGGGCTCCAACCTTCGCTGAATCGTGATGGGGGCCGATACAAACTTTCAAGAGTTTATGACCCAATTTTTCGCCGCTACGTCACTTCCGGTGAAGACCAGACGGGGTATATCCCTGAAGAAGACTAAAGTGTGCAGTCGAAAATTTGGAGGTAAATGATTCATATGTTCAAAAAGATTATTCTCCAAAACTTTAATTTTCTCTTGTATATCCGTGCGAGAAATTAAGGGTAGTGTCACACAGTGTGTTCACATAGTGGACTATGTGAATATGTGATTCAGATTCAACATGCTCAGATTTAATAGTATAAAGATATGTTTACACTCTGGCTACCTTGAAAGTGTGACTGTTCACAGTATGTTGACATAGTGGACTATGTGATTCACACTGTCAACTTGAACAGCGTTAAGTTATGTTCACACTGTGGCCACCAGTGCGTCTATCCACAGCATGTCGATTATGTGAGGATGTCATTTACATGGTTAAAATGCTCAAACTCACTGTCGACAGTGAGAGTGCTCACAGTGTGTTCACATAATAGATTATGTGAAAATTGAGATTCACACTGCTAAAATGCTCACATTCAACAGTGTGAAGATATTTCCACACTATATGGAAACCTCCATAGTGTGACTGTTCACAATGTGTTCACATAGTAGACTATGTGAAAATTGTGATTCATACTGTTAGAATGCTCACATTCAACAGTGTGAAGATATGTCCACACTATGGAAATATCCACAGTGTGACTGTTCAGTGTGTTCACACAATGGGCTGTATGAAGATGTGATTCACATTGTTAGAATGCTCACATTCAACAGTGTGAAGATATGTCCACACTATGGAAATCTCCACAGTGTGACTGTTCAGTGTGTTCACACAATGGGCTGTATGAAGATGTGATTCACATTGTTAGAATGCTCACATTCAACAGTGTGAAGATATTTCCACACTATATGGAAACCTCCATAGTGTGACTGTTCACAATGTGTTCACATAGTAGAATATGTGAAAATTGTGATTCATACTGTTAGAATGCTCACATTCAACAGTGTGAAGATATGTCCACACTGTGGAAATCTCCACAGTGTGTTCACACAATGGGCTGTATGAAGATGTGATTCACATTGTTAGAATGCTCACATTCAACAGTGTGAAGATATGTCCACACTGTGGAAATCTCCACAGTGTGACTGTTCACAGTGTGTTCACACAATGGGCTGTATGAAGATGTGATTCACATTGTTAAAATGCTCACATTCAAGAGTGTGAAGATATGTCCACACTGTGGAAATCTCCACAGTTCGACTGTTCACAGTGTGTTCACACAATGGGCTGTATGAAGATGTGATGCACATTGTTAAAATGCTCAAATTCAACAATGTGAGGATCATTTCACACTTTGTTCCTTCTAGCAGGATGGGGTTATATTACTATAGGAGAATGGTGTTGCTCGACAACTTCTGTCATGTCTGTGGAATAACCCAAAATTGAAATGAATGGAAAGGGTGTTTGCTTCATGTCTTGGAATTTACGAGGGATACGTTTTGCTAATTACATTCTTCAAACAGATGGTTCTTTTCTTTCATACTTTGAATTACAGCGTAAGTTTCACATCGAAGCAAACTACCCTCAATAGGTCTTTGTGATGCAATGAGGTCAGGCTTTGATATTAGTACTCCTTGTTTATGCAGCCACATAACCCATCATTCCTGAAGCTTTGCACCTTCTAATGAAAAAAATATATTGTTCACATATATATCAATCTTTATCTGAAATATAAAACAGTAAAAAAAAAGCAAAGCATCATAGAGTGGAAAGGTATTTTGGATTTTAACACGAGGTATGGAGTTCATATTCCATTAAAAAAACAAAGGACATTAAGCTCAGATGATTAGAAAGAAATTAATTAGTTGATAAAAATGTATTTTTGTAATAACGATTGCTCTCAGCCTTATTTTAAAATGAGAAAATACATACATGTATGTAACACTAATCTTAAGGAAATGAAATTAAAAAGTGGTTTTTAATATTTCAGGACAATTTTTGATGGTGGGGGCTTTGTAGATTTGAATCAGTGATAGGTCAATACGCTATCACGTGACAATAGCTGCAAGGATCGCATTGGTAATATTCTAGGTTTTGGCATCGCCTCAGAGAATATAACTGCGTTGCATTATAAACTGCGACGTTATATTCACTAAGGTGACGTCACTCACTGCTAATAAGTTGCGTGATCAGGGGTCCGTTGCAGAAAGAGTTGCGTTTAAACGCAAGTCAAAAAATCAATCGCAAGTCCCAAATGCGCGCTGTTGATTGGTTGAAAATCAAGTTGCGCATGATTTTTAGAGTTGCGATTGATTGCAACTCTTTCTGCAACGGGCCCAAGGTAGTTTACTTATATACGCGCTTGTGTTTACGAGTCGATTGCATTTAGACCGCGCTTGCTGTATTTTTCCAAAAAAATTCTGTTATATCATTTGATTGGATTGGATCAAAGCTACAGTAAGCATTTCGAATTAATCATGAAATAAGGTGATGAATGCAGTCTCTGATGGCGAATCTACAAAGACTATATAATATAACAGATATTGCCTGGTCTATTTTTTTTATAAACAACATTTCAAATCCCCTCCCAAGATTTCCCTTTCGGGAGAATATTTTCCCTCAGCGATGCGCGCTTCGGGCAAAATATAATCCCTTGGGAAAAAATATAACTCCGTCGGGGAAATGAAATGTTATATTCACACTCTGGGTAGGCAATTTCTGCACAATATGCCTATCTCATGTATGTTTTTTTTTTTTAATTCTAATGTGTAAAATCTTTCCTTGAAATCCTTGCCTCAAACTATGTAAATTATGCCAATGTTAGTAACGATTTTTAACATTCAGTTTTCATATTCTTTGGTCATTAAACAAAATGTGTATGCAGATGAATTTATATTTATATGATATAATTATCTTTTGAAATTTGTTTTTAAAATGATGAACCCTGTGGAAGAGAGAGAGCAACTATGTCAACACATTGTGATGAAAATCATGTTTCATTCTATGGTTAAGTCACTGTGTGTAATTATTCACAATAAATCACAGCCCCTCACGTGTAATGAGCTATAACATAGACCGGTTAAATAAAAAATGATATAACAGGACTAACTTGGTATCTTGTCAATGTGTCTGTTCTTAGGGACATTCAACGGGTTGGTGGCATCCTTCTGTTCATCTTCCCTTGGAATGGTGTTAAATAAATGAAGGATCTACAGGAAACAAACAGAATATAAAAAGAACGAAATACTCCTTTGTCATATGTGACGAAGAGGCCACCGGAGACCTTCAACTTCGACATATTTTTTCGTTTGTTTTACATCAAAATGAAACTTGGATAAAAAAAGTCCAAATTTGTTTTTAGTAGCGTTCATGGTTTAGCATTATGTTAGACCTAGTTAAGTCTGTATCTCTTTAAAGTTGGGATTGAATAAAATGGGCTACTGCGAACGTAGAATATATGCGAGAAGTGTGCAGTAAAGCTGTTCATTAAATTACAAACGACTTAACGCACGGCTGGAAAATGTTCTTAAGCGCTAACTGATCTGCATAGGGGTAAATACTTTAGCACAAAAAATACCAACAGTAATATATAAAGTCATTCGTAACTTATGAACAGCGCACCAGGAATGAAATATACTGCAAAAAGACGAAACTTTAATTTTTGAAGATTCTAATCTTTGTTTAATCGCTGTATGCAGCAATTTTTGTTAAGCTAGCTCCCCTCAAACTGCACAAGGCTATATCATTGGATTGGATTTCAATCACATTTTAATCCTGACTATATATTTGTTAATGGTACCTCATTATATAAATGGAAATAAAAAAAAAATGAAATGAAATATAATATTCACAGGAAAAAGGTTTTAAGAGAGTAATTGATTTCTCTAAATACCTTTCTCATAAATTTATGAGTAAGGTAACAAAATCGAAGATAACTTACTTGGAATTGCTCTTGTAGCACAGTACATCCTTTAACAGGATCAGGAGTTAGGAGGTATGGGTATCGCTTGAGGTAAAGCTCTTCAGCTATGCTGGTATCCCCGCAGACAAAGGTTTCTAACAAGGCTTTGTAGATGAACTGATATTGTTCCTGGAATTACACAGGGCATTGTTTCAAATGGGCAAGTAGTAGCTTTAGTAAATCATTTTATTAAGACTGATATGTGAACATGACTGTCATTTGAATATCACCAAATTCTTTGTTCATAAACCGGGAATGGGGGCTCAGTGGTAAAGTTCACGACCCATAAACTGGAGGTCATGGGGTGGATCTGCAAGACAGACCCATACCAATCTTGTAGGCAAGTGCCTGAGCTTTTGTCTTTAATTATTTACTATTAATATACATCTTGATACTGTATTTTGTGAATCACCGATGAGCAATAACTTGTGATGATTAGCATATATATCCCCCGGATATATCCTTTTGTATTTTTGGGACATTGATTCCGATGCAGTCTCAATATAAAAACTGCCGTACTTTGGCAAAAGGAAGCGAGTTACAAAAGTGTCATTTGTTGTAAATGAGCAATGTGTATTCGTCATTTACACTGGCATCAATGCAATATAACAGCAGCATATTTCTTCAATATCTTTCCATAGAACGATCATTTCTTCACCAAATTTTGCCTGAATGTGCAACATACAAAGGGTGTTTTAGAAACAACAATTATGCTCCTTGAGCACTCTACAGAATGGATTTTGCGCTTGACAAGTCACATTATAATTATTATTATTAACTCAAATTTGACTGATGTTGCACTTGCTTCCTTTTGCCAAAAATGGGCAGAATAATTAACAGACAAGACATTTTGTATTAACATCGTCAGTCAGACTCACAGCTACTTGAACCATCTTAATCCGATTATTCCTCATGCTTGTGATGAAATTGTAGACATCTATGGCATTCTCTGCCTCAGCCTGATCCAACATTGCGTCTAGTGTGATGAAGGTTCCTGTGCGTCCACCAGTACTGTAAAAGGATGAAATAAAGCACTTTATTGATCTACTTAGATCAGTAGAGCTACATTAAATAGAGTTTACCTTTAAATACATAGGTTAAAATCCAAGACTCTTATGCATGATGTATGTCATATTGTTCATAGGAAGAAAAGGGGAAAAATAAAAATCTAATTCGCGCAGACTTTTTTAAGATATCTGTGACTGAAAATTATTTAATCTCCTGGGTAGCCTAATAGTATCATATGTAATATGTGGAATAGTATTGGGAATGTGTTACCATGCAGTTACTTTAATCATGTTAATTTTTACCTGTCTTAAGCACTATAGTCATTTTATGTTTAAGTTTTTTAGGACTTCATGTTTACAACATATCGCAGATGCAGGTGACGTATCAGACCTTGCATCACATATTTGTGGACATTAGACAAAATGGGTCATATGGAATATAGACCAGGTGGTTGATGGATGAATTGGACGTACTGTAGACCAGTCGCAACTGACCCTTTGGAACAGTTTAACGACCGCAGTGACGTTTATCTTATGTTTCATAAGATATTTTATATGAATCTTTGTCATTTGATGAACCATCTTCTCAAACCCATGATAAGTGATCACAGGTCACCACCAGTTATTAGTGTTTGGCCACGTGTGCAAGCACAACCAATTATTGTGGGGGCGTCGTGGTCCAGTAATTATGATTCTCTTCTGGGATGTGGGTTCAATTCCCAGCCAGTGCGTGTTTTCCTTCAGCAAGATATTTACCCACAATGTGCTGCACTCAACCCAGGTGAGGTGAATTGGGACCCGGTGGGAAGAAATTCCTTGAATTGCTTCAGCGCCTGTATGGCAGCACAGCTGAAGCAGGTGTAATAATAGCAGCACTTTGTATCCTCAGGCAAAAGCGCTTAATAAATCCAGCTATTATTATTATTTCATTATTATTATTATCATATCATTAGCTTGGTTAGGATCCGCTTTGAAATCTTGTAGTGTGTATAGAAAGTATTACCTGCAATGAACAACGATTGGTCCAGAACTACTGGTGTGGTGTTGGTTGACTAACTTGATGAAGTTCATAAGAGGTGTGGTGTACTTGGGTACACCCATGTCAGGCCATGAAGTATAGTGGTATTGGACAACTTCACGGATGTTATTATCAATCTGCAAATAATATTCACTTTTATTTTTGCTATGAATTAATAATAGTTTCCATCACTCACGATTCGTGCCACGGTTGAAACCGTAGCATAGATTGTAGAGTAATGGTCGTGATCGTATCAGATCTTATCAGATCTCCAAATGATAATTGTGGCATTTCGTTTTGATTGTAGAAACAAAAATGAACGGATGTATTTTTTTTGTGTGATTTCTAAAATGCAAATCATAATGGATCGAACGACTGGAATGAGGCATCAACGCACATAAACTTTGTCTCTTTTATGAGGATTTTCTAATTTCACTTATAGACTTGCACCTCACTTTAATCTTAAGAACAATCAAGAATTTTGCAATTCTTTGAGAGAAAGTTCGTGTAACATGTAATAGAAAATATTTCTTTGTGACAAAAGTCATTAAACTACTAAAATAACAAAGAAGATAAGATATATTTTGTTTACAGCAACAAATATCAATTAATAATACTCACCTTTAGATTATATTTCCTGACCGTGTAATGTGTGTCTACTTCAGTACTATCTAATGCAACAACAATCTTTCCATACACCATTTTTCTGTCTGGCCAGTACTTTTCACACTTTTTCTATAAGAATATAGAAATATACAGCAGAATTCGATATAAAAAATGTTATTATATCAAGATTACAGCATTACTATGGTTTACAATTATTATGCACATTATAATAATTATGGTCTCACACACAAAATATAACCCTCACCCACGTGCCAAATATCAGCCTCACATTCACTAACTCTTTCATCGCCACACGCACATGCACTACACAGTAACACCAATATACATCCCCATATCGTAACTCCAGTGCACAAATACTCACACACCCACACACCCAGGAAACAGCCCCTTCACTCTTTGCAACATGCAGACATCAGTATGTGAAGCACAGATATAGGCTTTTTAATATTGTATGAATTACATGTATCTTAACTACATGCAACACAAGTCATGTTAAAGATTGTCACATATGAAATAATTATGAGTTTCTCTGTTAATTTCATGGAAAATAGTTGATGATTTGCATATTTTCGTTTCCACTAGTAAATTTTCGTATGAACTATTTACATTGAGTAGCAATAACATTGATTAACCTGAATTTAAATAATTGAAATGTAGGGGGGGGTATTTTTCCTGTATTGTAATGCTGATTGAAATCTAGATGAATTAACGTTACTTCCCTACATTGTACTTATGTACCATCATCTTTTTTCCATGTATTCACTTCTGATTATTTTGCATGTTCTATTTGTTTTTCCTTATGTAATTTGCTTGTTTGTTATATTGTAAATATTTGTTTACAGGACCCCCTGGAAAACAGTACATGGCTACTGATGGGGCTACCCTGTATAAATAAAACGAAATAAATAAATAAAAAAACCCTCTCACACAAAGTAACATTCCTCCTGTGGATTATTGCGTAACTGCAATGGAATGGATTTGTTTCTACTTCAATGCATGCATTAGATGAATTAAAACTTCTCGAATGAAAAATAGGACAAAATAACCTTATCATTCTCTATCAAGTTGGTGAGCATGACAATCTTCCCACAGTCCTCCTCCCATACCATTCGCCAGAAATCCTGAACCGATGCCGCGTTGGGTCCTGCATGTACAATATTTATGTTATCATGTTCAAGGCAATATAATAAATTCAGCAATACTATCATATTGCTAAGATAAAATTTTGAAACAATATTAACCCTGATAAGACTGGGGGCTGATTCAGCCCCCACCCTCCCCACCCCGACCCCTCGAAATTTTCGTTATAAATCGGCAACGCGAAAAAAAATCGTGTCGCGGCAATTCCTGACCTTTTCTATCAAGTCTAGCGCAACTTTTATTTTAATACCAAATTTGCGATGCGAGGTACATGTTTCCGAAATTACACAACATTTCGTAAGTGCATGCAGATCAAAACTTACTCAAAAACGTGAATTTGTGTACAAATCCAATGCAAATAATGTTTCTAGCCAAATTAATTTATGCCTCATTATTACTACTTTTACTGATTAAACTCTTTTTGTTTATGGTCAGAAAAAAGTCCCCAACGATTTCATTAAAACACAATAACAACAACAAAAAATACATAAACTAACAAAAAATAATAAAATATATCAGAGAATTGTGATAAAAAAGTTTTTTATAATACATTTGATCAGAATATTATAAAATGTCAGTGAATAAATATAGTACTTTAGTCCTTAGTAAACTAGAGCAATGTTCATTTTAGGCATAAATTAGCCTAATTTATTCGTAATGAGCTCTTTGGAAGAATTTGATTGTACAGATTTACTAGATTATGCCTTGGGTAACGCGCTTGTTGATTTTAGTTGCAATCGCGCCGAGAATGTAAGTAGATGGGGAGGGGGGTAATTCAGCCCACCGTCTTCATTATAGGCATCAAATTTAGCCCAGTCTTTTTGGTGTGAGACTGGACCTGTCTAAAAGAACAAGAGAAACTGAAGGGGTGACTATCAAACGAAAAAATCTTTATGACTTTTGGTCAATAATATTTTTATTCTATAATCCCCTTTTCCTTGCAAATATTTAGATCTGAATACTGTGAATATCATTACATCACAGTCAATAAGACATGTTCCCTTTCTGCAATAAGACTTTCCTCTTTCTAGCTGGTATAGATGAACTTAATTTATATTTTGTCTCATTGTCAGAAACATGAAATTACACTGTAACATCTGGGGATTGTTTCATGGCAGTTTTCCGCGGTGGAAATTTGTTATGCTTTGACGATAACCGTACAACTACAAAGTGAGAAGTTTGTATCGATTTTGATGACAATACTGTTGTGTAGTCTACTGCTGTGGTATTACCAGAAGACTTATACTCAGTTTTCTTGCACCTTTCATTGATAAATTTAAAGTAGATACGAACCAAAAGCGCCATCTCGAGTCCTCAACTACTCATATCTGGCCAGTTTCCTGATGCATAATGCTAGTGCAGTCTAGTAATATAGACCCACTTGAATGATATCATGCTTATTGACTACTCAATACATTTATACCGCAATAAGTATGTTACCAAGTAGCAAAAAACAATAACTTTTCCTCTTAAAACATTTTCGTTTCTCTATACGAATACAATAATAGGTCAATTTATTCTCTGTAGATATCTGAAAAACGTATATTTTAAGACTATGTATTTATAACACACAGTCAATGAGAGACCACACACAGTTCACTTCCCCTTTAAAAGTACAATTTTGTCCTGTACTTGTTGTGAACGCAATTTATGATATAATTACCTTGGGCAGCAATGTACTTTCTGGAATAATTGTATCCCTGTAAAATAAATCAAATGTGTGATGAAACAGTAAAGCGGTATACATAAAACTACATCAATTTCATGGATAAAAATATGACCCCTGTCTAGCTTTAGTGGAAAATTACATAGAAGGAATAGTGACACAAATTATTGGATAAACACAGTGTATGCAATATACATGCAATCATGATCGATTTCCTTCGTAGATTTTAGTTCTTATACACACACACACCCTCACCCACATTCTTTTCAACATAATTTATTTTTTTCAAAGATTTCATAATAAATCAAAAACATAAACTCAAGGTAAATAATTACAGTCTATAAAACGTCATTTTGTGCTTAAAAAAGACTACAAAAAATATACCAACGACTGAAGAAATGATGGTGGAGTGAAATGCTTAAAATATACTATTATACCATGATACCAAACCCACAAACACACATATAACAGGCCGGAATTCGCTTTTGTCTGCTTGAATAAATCCTCTTTTTTATCGTTATCATGCTCTTACTTGATAACAATAATGATTTTAAAAATGGTAACATTTTGTATAAGATGGTTTAGCAGAAAGTGCAGATAAAATGAAAATCATAAATAACGCAAAACCTAATGAGATATAAATCATCGTAGCAAGACATTTATGAAAAACATTACGAAACATGAGATAATAACATAACTTGCAGTATACATAGATTTGAAATGTGTATTTTAGTATATATACTCACGTCAATGAAGTTCGCATTGATATAGTCTGAATGCGGATCGTTATCAAGGAGGGGCAATTTGACTCTAGAGTGGTCATCTAAAAAGATAAAGAATGCAATCTTGATGATATAAAGCAAAATATGGGAATGAACTGGAAGCCTAAGTAATTTCAGTAGGATAGAGGCAGAGGCGTTGATCCTGGGGGCAGGGGGGGGGGGGATTGCCCAACCAAAGAAAATATTGGGGGGGGGGGCAAATATATCGTTTGCCCCCCCCCCCAATAATTCCGCATGTGCAAAAATAAAATAAAAAAATTGAAATATTACACAGAAATCAGCAAGCGAGATTTACATACACAACTCGTTATTTATTTAAAATCGTGCTCAAAATGTTCGCTTTTCAGATTGTAATATAAAAACTTTCAGCTCGCGCTTCGCGCTCGCATCATTTCTGTAGCAAAAACCCATACTTTTCATGATAAAATAGGTGAATAGAATGTCCCGTTTTCAGTTCTAAACCCCAAAAGAACACCCGCTTCGATTTGCGATAATCTTTTGTTGGATATATATCTTGTTCTTCATTAAAAACGTCCATTAAACTGTCATTTGCTCAGATAGAAATATCAAGATTTTCAGCTCGCGCTTCGCGCTCGTATCTATTATTTTTTTAGATACCAAATACCAAATATGCTTAGAATATCAAGCTTTCACGTCAGAATATAAAGAAATTTCAGCTCGCTCTCGGCACTCGCATTATCTGTGTAGTGAGATGTGTATCCAACTCATGAGTTACTACAAACAATCCTAAACAGGTACCTTTTCCCGTTTTCAGGTCAGGATACTAAAAAATTTCAGCTCGCGCTTCGCGCTCGCATTAATTTGTTGGTGAGGTATGTGTCTCTTTCTCCGAGTGAGTCATATATATATAGGCCTATGTGTGTGGGGGTGTGTGTGTTTGTTTTGTGTTATCGAGCGCCTTTTGAACGTTGATTCATGATTTTGCCCCCCCCCCCATCTGAAAAATGGATCGACGCCCCTGGACAGAGGTAATTGATTTATATTGTCAGGTATGAGTAACTATTCTTGCCGCAGACTTTTGGATAGCTTGTACTTTTTTCATTTATCGTTATGGTAAACCAAAAAAGGGGTGTGTGTGGGAGATTATATATGAATTCTATGGAACTTTGGTAAGGTAAAATAACTGTAGGTATTTGTGAAAGAGGTAAGGATATGGAGTGTAATCACGTTGCTCTATATTGAATGCTTTCGATATCCATACATGTTATAGCAGTTTAAGTATTTGGAATATCAAAGTATGTTACCTTCGCGTTCATGGCTACCGTTCTCAAATGAAAGACACAATGTAAATAAAAATTATAGGCCTATTTACAGGCAATGATGTTCCGGTATCTGTTCTTCTGTGTGTTTCCGGTCCTTT